>NC_073302.1:339576667-339759167 GCF_027595985.1 Sorex araneus | reverse complement strand
AAGAACCCGGGCCACATTCTCCAGAGCTTGCCCAGGAGACATCTCTGGGCTGCTGAAGGCTGCAATAGGCACTTTGGAAAGTTGATGCCTAGACCCTGAACAAATAGAAAATAATTCCACCTGATCATCTCCTCCTCCCCCACCCCCCAATGGGGAGCTCATGCCTCTGGGGCTGGCGGAGGCAGGATTCATGTGGTGGAAGAGTGGGGAGGAAGATGCAGGAAGCCCAGGGCGCTCGCCTGCTGCATAGGCAGCCAGAGAGAGTGACAGCAAAGACAGATGGGCCCCGGCAGCGAGGGCCTGCTCTTACACAAACTGCCTTCATCAGCAACTTGCTGCTACCATCAGTTAATCTTCTTGCAAAGGTACATTTGTACATTTCCTTTCCCAGTAACCTAATCTACCATCTCTTTATGCATACATGCTCTGAGGTTTTTTAGGAGATGGCACTGGGGGTGGTGTACTCACCAGGAACCAATCTACCCAGCTATGAACTACCACTGAATTTAAATACAGGAGCATTCATTGCAGTGGAGCGAGCGAAAGAACATCAGTCAATCTTTCGTCCCCATCCCCCACCTGTGAAGAATAAAGGTCGGCAAAATCAAGTGCTAAATAGAACCAAGCATTACAGAGAGATGTAAATGTAGATAGCGCCTATTATTACAAGTATCTGTAATTAACAAAGATGTGCAGTTTTTCTACAACTTTATAAGTTCTCAGATAATCCACAAAATTCATTTTAATAATAGCAAAAATAGAATCTGAGAGGCTGTGCATGGAAAAAAAACATCTATTTACATCTTATCCCCAATTCATGGCACATACACACCACACACGCACACACATTTTTCTTATTAAGTGTGTTTGGAAGGAGTCTGATCCTCTTAGCCCACATTAAAAATAATAATAATTTAAAAAAGCTCTTTAGTGATAACATTGTCTAATAATGAAAACCTCCTCTTTCTGTTCCCAGCCTAAAAAGACAGATTTTGGAGCCCTACTGAGACAGGCATATTGGCAAAAACATGAACACAACACACAGGCATACAAACACAGACCTCCACACTCCCACTCACCGCCCACCCCTCCCCACGTGCTCCCCGGGCCCAAACAGACACAAAAAGAGAAAAACATTCTGACATCACTGACATGTGAGGATGTGTTTCCTACAGATTTAACTGCTGCTCTCTCGGAGCTTCCAGCCGGGAATTCTCTAGCCACCTCCAGTGATTTCTGTTTCATTGGGCAAAGGTTGGGTTTCTGCTGCTCCCATTTCATGCAGCACAAGTTAAGGATGGGCCTGTCAAAGCACTGGACTTGAAGGGCAGGCAACTAAGGCCCACCCTGCCTCTGAGCTCCAACATCTGCTGCCAAATACCCCTCCCCTGAGCTCAGACCTCAGAACGCAGGTCCACTGAGTTAATGCTACTAAGAGCCAAGAAGTCCTATACTGGTACATGTTTTACCTCATGCAAAGAGGCTGCATGTTAATGCAAAGGAGACAGCATTTTAGTAGAGGCAGCATTTTAGTGCAAAGGAGTCATTTAAATAGCGGGGATTTTAAGCCATGTCAAAATTCTTTGTGGGCAAAGACTTTCAGTGTGAGGGGCTATGGTGGGATGTGTTGTTTTTTTCTTAAAATTTTTATTTAGGCACCATGATTTACAAAGCTGTGGACTAAATTCCAGGCATTTAATGTTCCAGCTCCAATTCCATCACCACTATTGGCATCTCTTCACTAATGACTGCAGATTCCCAGCCCCATCCTAACTTACTTAACAGGCATGTCTTACAGTTTAATGGTTGTAGTTTGGATACCCGGTTTACAGTTGTATTGGCTCTGGTGGTTCAGATGGATACCTTCCCTCTACACCACTGACGTGTCTAACACCTTTGACCTATGTGACCTCCAGACAGCTTCTTACTGCCCCCTTCACTTCTCTCCTTCCCTGGTCTTTCCATCTCTGTAATCTAAGACAAAGGCTTGCCCAACTTGAGTACCTTTCACTCCCTTGTCATGTTATTCTATACACCATCATCATCATCATCCCATTGATCATCGAATTTTTCAGGCAGTCTCAGTAACATCTCCATTTCGTCTTAGCCCTGAAATTTTAGAAGCTTCTCTTTGCTCTTCCTTCCCAAAGATGCTGCATTGGAGGCTCTTTCAGGTACAGGGTAATAAGACTCATCATTGTTACTGGTTTTGACATATGAATACGCCACAGGGAGCTTGCGAGGCTCTTCCATGCAGGCAGGAAACTCTCGGTAGCTTGCCAGGTTCTCCCAGAGGGAGAACTAGGCTATAAGATGTCACTTCTGGGAGCTTGGTTTTATAGTCTCTGGATGTTGGCCATTTGTGGTATTATACAAGGTTGGGGGCAGTCCCTGGGTGTGACCGCCTAGCTACTGGAGAATGGGGAATTTGGGGGGAAGAGGCCCAGTCCCAATCCGAGCAGGCTTAAAGGTCTCAGCCCCAGGTTCCACACACCTGGGTTCCTCTGCCAGTTCTTCCATGTGTAAGGCTCATCTGAATGTGTGGAGAGGAGCCTTGAGCATGGCTGTGGCTAGACTCCAGAGGTTTTCAGCCACAGGACCTCTGCTCGGGGCAGGGAGGGAAATTGAGGCCCACCCCATCCGAGAGGCCCTGGGGAAGACAACCAGGTGTGGGGCCAAGAGACTCTCTGCTTGCTGTAAATTACTAAATTTAGCTTATCATAATTTATGAAAAGTTAAATTAATGACATATCAAATTGGGGGAAAATTTTGTTTACATCAAGGTACCAATTTGCTTAAAAACTTATGCCCCAACTAAATAAACACCTCACAAAGAATAAGTGAAAAAAATCAGTATTTGTCTTTTTTCCTGACTTACTTCACATCAACAAGATCACCCTCAGTTTCATCAAAGTTGTAGTGAATTGCATGGTTTCATTATTCCTTGTGGCTTTTTTCATCGTGTATATATTTTATTGTGTATATATCACACATTCATTATACACTGAACTGTTGGACATGTGGATTGATTCTAAATCCTAGGTACTGTCCTAAGTGTTGAGATGAACAAAGGTGTCCATAAATCTTTTTGAATGGATGTTTTTGTCCCTTTGAGTTAGGAACCAAAAAGTGAAATTGATGAGTTATATGGAAGTTGTATTCTTAATTTCCTTAGAAATACAACTTAGAAATCTTCATCCTACTTTTCACTGGAACTGAATCAGATAACATTCCCACCAAAAATGGTTGAGTGTACCTTTCTTTGGCCATATCCTCACCAAGTCTTTTGGCTATAACCCATACATACATCACTAGAAGAGATGATACAGTGACCGTGAGCATATTTCCTGTGGCTACTGTCCAACTGTCTGTCTGTCTTCCTCAGAAAAATGTCTGTTCATTTCCTCTCTCCATTTTCAATGGAATTATTGGATATTTTGTTGTTAATTTTTGTGAGTACTTTTTACATCTTGGATATCTGTATCCAAGCTGGATAGAATATGGTTTTTTAATTTTTTATTGAGTATTTGTAAGCTAGACCATTACAAAGCTGTTCATGATTGGGTTTCAGTCATATAATGATCCAACACCCATCCCTCCAACAGTGTACATTTCCCACCACCAATGTCGCCTGTTTCCCTCCCATCATCCCCCTATACCCCACCCCCACCCTACCTCTATGGCAGGCACTTTTCTTCTTTCTCTCCTTTTGTGAATTATGATTTGCAATAAAGATACTAAGAGGTCATCATGTTTGTTCAGGTCGTTCAGGTTTTTATTGGGAAGGGAAGGCTGGAGTAGTTTTTTTTTTTTTTAAACTGGGTAGCAGCTTTGGGCTGTGGACATGACTGCCAAGGTTTCTGGAAGTACATGAGTATGGGAGGAGGTAGCCCCCCAACTCCGAAAAAGTCTGGAGATTTCAGTCACAAAACCTACATATCTGAATTTTCAACAGGTTAATATCTCAGTGAGGTTCATCCTGAGTTGATGGAGTCAGTCGGGGGCATGGCGGCAATTTTGTATTGTGGCAACAAGTGCCTGCCAGGGGCTCTGCTTGGGCAAGTGGCTGATCAGGACTCCTCCAATGTACCCTGGTCTGTTCAGTTTTGTGGGGGTTCGAGATTAACTGTGGCTGTTGACCTCTTTCAAGGTTTACTTATAGGTCTCTGGAGCAAGGCTGATAAATAAGCTTATATAGCTGAGCGGGTGGTGGTGTTTGTGTTTGGCTCCCACATACCTAACTTTTGGCCATTTAGTTTCTCAGGAAACTTGGTCCCAAGTTGTTTGGGCTCTGCACAGCAGCAATTTGGGATATCAGGAAGCCTAAAGGCACCGTCAGGCTGCTAATGCACTTGCCCCGTGGATACAGAATGACCTGTTGGCAGTCTTGCACCCCCTGGATAGAATATGGTTTGACCCTGATTCTCTATCTTTTTACTATATTGAAATTTGCTGACATTTAGCTTTTCTTATACTTTCCACTTTGGAGAGAACTATTTTCCTGTCTCTTCGGGTCTGACCAGGTTATTTGCTTTGACCAATAAACCTTCAGCAAATGCTCCTGTGCACTTGCTTTTGGTGTGCAAGGAGTGTCTATACACACTACTGTACTGGGTGCTGTTAAGAGGATGGAAAAAGGAGGAATAAAGTAAGTAGGTCTACCTTAAATCCCCTCTACCCCCATATCCCCAACTCACACCCTCTCGGCTCCAACTGACCTGCAGAAGAAAAGATTGCCATGTGAAACCTGTGACTTGGGATAGTCTTTGCCCAGTGTCTTTGTGGTATTTGCCAAACTGATAGAGGACCTTTCGGGTATAGGTCAATACTTAACCTAAAGATGGAGTTCACCTCAATGGAATCAGCCAGAAAGAATGGAATTAGCCAGAAAGAACACATCCCCCGAATGGTGTCATGCAGTTGGAAGAACAAAGGCAGCTTGGAGTTGCCAGAGATCCAGAGATAAATGCAATAGAAGCAAGAAATCCAACAAGGGTAGCATTTCCTTCCTTATCTTCCAATTCAACTATCTTACTGTGAAGAAACATCTCCAGGATCTGTAGACTTTGTATATCTTTCTCTTCATGGCTCCTAAATACAGTGGGAATCTGAGGCCAAAACCATCCTTCCAGGCCATGTCAGTCACATTTCTGAGACAGTGCCCAGGGTTTGACTCTTTCAGTCAGGAGTGTGATAACACACCTGCAGGTTCCTGAGCACTATTCTCACTGGGGCATAGACAGGAGCCCAGCAGGCTCATTAAAAACTCAAACTGTTCCTACGATAATCCTCTGATCAACTCTCCTACATGGGTGAGGGGAATAAAAGGAGGACGCAGAAATAAACTTGAGTTGCTATCCTGGTAAAAAGTCACTGACTCCCAAAAGTAGTATAATAATGCCCAGAGAACAGGTGGATAGGCCAGTGAGTTGTGGTTCATTTCTCTGAGAAGAAAGCATGCAGGTAAGAAATTGGTGAGTTGGGACTGGAGCAATAGCACAGCGGGTAGGGTATTTGCCTTGCATGTGGCCAACCCAAGTTCGATTCCCAGCCTCCCGTATGGTCCCCTGAGCACCGCCAGGAGTAATTCCTGAGTGTACAACCAGGAGTAATTCCTGTGCATCACTGGGTGTGACCCAAAAAAAAAAAAGAAAAGAAAAGAAAAAAAAGAAAGAAATTGGTGGGTTAATTCCCAAAGCAAAATAGCACAGCTCTCCAGGCTTTGATAAACCAGCCTATCCTGGGTCTGCCTTTAACGGATGCGTCTGAGCCCTGGGTTTCCAAGTTCATTCCCTCAACAGCTTGAGCCCAGCCCACACATACCAGCAGGGCAAAGACAAATTTTTACCAGGGACACATGACCAAAAATCACTCATCTTCTTGGAGATGAGAGGAGATTGTGTTCAATGCTGGGGTCATCGGTGGTCATTAAAATAGCAACATCATGCATATGGAAACTGCACACAGCTCACACTGAATCTTCAAGAAGCATCAATCATTTCTGTCAAAGAAAGGCCAGAAGAAATGACACTGGAAAGAGTTCAGAGGGTCTGCCACTCCCCCCACCTTTACATCCTGCCTGACACATTTCAATTTTGATTTTGCTTTGCACTATATTAAGACCTTTGAACTATCTTGAAACCACCCTGAGGAATTTTTCTCTGGGCATCTAAGGAGTTTGAGTGGAGGGTCATCGTGATCATAAGGAGTTAGCTAATTCATGATGGGACTGCAATAGAAGATGCCCATGTCCATGGACAGTATTTGGACAGTGAGGCTGAGCTGAGGGAGACAGAGAAGGGGTTGGAAGAGCAGAGTAGGTATGTGGAGCCAGTCTAGCTCACAAAGACTTCCAAATTCCAGTTTTTGCTTTTGCTTTTTCTTGGGCAGAGGCAGGGGGCTCACCTCAGGGGTTACTCTGGCTCTGAACTCAGGAATTATTCCTGGGGACCATATGGGATGCTGAGGATCAACCTGGGTCAGCTGCACACAAGGCAAGCACCTTACCAGATGTGCTATCTCTCCAGCCCCTTTTGCTTTTGCTTTGAGCTCTCAAGATTTGAAGCCTTCAGCTATTGGAGTGCTTTGTTTGGTTGCCCAGAGAGCTTCTGTAACTCCACTAAGAACTATGCAATAGATGGAATGTTTTCAGAAATGGCATTTTTCCCATCTTGATTGGAAAATAGTAGAAGAAAACCTTGAGAATGAATATGAGGACCTGAATGATAAAATGAAACATTTGATAGGAAGGAGAGTACTGCCCATCAGTCAAAAGATTGGCCAGATAATCCTTTTTCCAGAGCAATGAACACACTGGACAGGATGTTTCTATAGAACAAAAACTCGGAGGTCAATGAACAACATTCCCAAACATCCCATAAATTCATTTTCAGTCTGTCTCATATGGAAAGCGTAGACTTATCTATTTTTTTTTTTTTTAGCTTTTTGGGTCACACCTGGCAATGCACAGAGCTTACTCCTGGCTCTGCACTCAGGAATTACCCCTGGCGGTGCTCAGGGGAACTTATGGGATGCTGGAATGGAACCCAGGTTGGCTGCATGCAAGGCAAAAGCCCTATCCACTGTGCTATAGCTCCACCCCCCTTATCTTAAACAGAGTATACATACTGTATCTGTCCTCTAGGAAACAAGTGTATATAGTGTATATAGAGGACTCAACTAAATTAAACATTGTTTTTCAAAAGGACTAGAAGAGCAAGGAATGGTTCAAAAGAGATAAACTTTGTGTTTTTATTTGTACTATAGTACATAATAAGATTTTATAAATCAAACCATGCAAGCTACAATCCCCTAGGTCAAACCCAAACTATTGTGGGTTTATGTTTGGCCTATGAGCTAAAAATAGCTTTTACATTTTTAGTGGTCAGGGGAAAAAAAGAAGATTTTTGTGACACATGAAGATTATGTAAAATTCACATACCAGAGTTCATAAATAAGAGTTTCTTGGAACATAGCCATGCTGTCTTTTATGTATTGTCTATGGCTGCTTTTCATTGCCATGTAAAATTGAGTACTTGTGACAGAGACCAAATGTCCTGCAAAGTCTAAACTATTTTCTCTCTAGTCACTTACAGAAATTATTTGCTGACCCTTCTAAACTCAGTATAGGAGTTGCCTATTTAATGAAAGTCTATGACTAGTCCTTCTCTAGGTTGAACATTTCTACTTCACTATGTGGCTCCTGAGGTCTTTAAAAATAAAGTTCCCTAACTTATCACGTACAAGGGTGGGGACTGGGGAGGTGGGAGGGGGCGGCAGATATACTGGGGGGGGGGGTGGTGATGGAAGATGGGCACTGGTGAAGGGAAGGGTGTTTGAGTATTGTATAACTGACATAATCCTGAGAACTTTGTAACCCTCCACTTGGTGATTCAATAAAAAAATTTAAAAAAATAAAAATAAAAAATAAAGTTCCCTATGTGTGTTATGTATGGAGAGGAGAATCCTGTACGGTTATTCGTGAAGGAGGCAGTTGTTCAATGAAATACACTTGCGATTCTCCTGGAAAGAGGGAAAGGAGTAACTCCCCATGAGATTCATTTTTGAAAATTCAACATGAAAGAAGGGAAAAGACATTAGCTTTGTGGTCGGCCAGACCGAAGTTTAAGTGCCATCTCTGTCAGTTACTTCTGCTAGACCGTAAGTCACTTGGAATTTCTGAGCTACAGTCTCCTCAGCTATAAATGAAAGTCATGTCTGTCTCCTAGAGTTGCCATGCTGGAGACATCATGAGATGATGCACACTAATAAAGTGCCTAACTTCAGTAAAGATTTCTTGCTCTTGAGTAGATGTACGGAGTTAGCTGAAAGCTCAGCCTCTGGAAAAGAGAGAGAATAATGCTCTGCCACTTACTAGTTTTGTAAACTTGTGCAAGTTACCCTCATAAAGTCTGTGCAAAAGACCTGCTGGGCCAATCTGCAGGTACGAAAAAAGCTGAAGAATGCTAATCCAAAAGAACACTGCCAAACTTGGCCACTAATCCTCAGGGCCACCTTCTGATCATTTGATGACATTTGTAATAACTTCTGGAATTATGTTTATGCAGATGGGAAGGACCCAACAGAACTTTCGATTTTCTCTTTCCCCCTTGGAACTTTTGTCTTGAAGACAAGGGCTAGGCCACTGAACAGTTACAGAATAAATCATTTTTAACTCACCTCCCCCTGCCTTCATCTCACCTTACACAAAATTGCAAAATATTTCAGGGCCCACTACGATCACTTTAACTTTTCTATATGCAAAAATTCTCCCAAATCTTTGCTTCCAGTGATATATTATTTTTTCCACACTTACTCCAAAAGCAAATGCTACTCATCTATCTTCAGCTTAATGATATCCAACTTCTGAGAACTTCTTCCTCCTCCAGAAGAGATCTCCTGTTCTGAAGAGCATTATCCATACCATATAGAGGTTTTTGCATTCCTGCATAGATAAGGAGAGTTATATCTGTGTCCTTATACTCAGTGTATCTTGAGACCGAGGCCAATTTGTTCTTTCTTAGTTAGTTTTCTCACCCTATCATAATGTATGATTAGTGCCTAAAGGAACAAAGATACTAGTTAGCAGACAGAGTCCAAAGGCATTTTTTAAAATTCAGCGTGGCTCAGAATCTCTTACAGGCTACCACAGGGACCAATGTGGTTTTAATGTGCTCCCTTCAAAGTTCACAGCTTCCAGTAGAAAGTGTTCATGTGTGGGCTTTGTCTACTAAAGTCCTTGTTTCCTAGGCTGCTAAAGTCACCTGATGCTAACACAGTTCAAGCTTAAACCTGTAGCCTTCCACATAATCTGTTCATGCAAATGATCTGTCATCTTGACCAGCAAGGTTAGAGCAAGGTACCTCTTGAAAGAAGAATATGAGGAGCAGCAGAGCACCAGGGAGAGTTCAAATACAATGCTTTTATATGAAAGGTCAAATTCACCTTGTGTCTGGCACTTGGGCTAACAATTACTGATTAAAGCAGACAATACCATAAGTTCTGCTGGCTTTTTAACTGCTGGAGCAGTCCACACTCCCCATCTTCGTTTGATTGGAAAGAATTTCCTAGCCTTCACAATTTCTTCTTTTGACACAGTTTTTTTTGCTTTGGCCAAGTGTTTCTTTAGTAAGGCTCATTAAAAAAAAAAGTCTAGGTCTATCAGTCTGATTTTTAAAATACATATTTCCTATTTTGAAGGTAACATAAGGGGGGATAAAAGTGCTATGGCTGCAGTCTGCAGCTGGGCCAGAAGGGGGAGGCTGAATGAAGTGGATTCCTGGAGGTCTGCGGAAACAGTGCTCTCATAAGGAGGGGGTGGGGGGAGCGGAAGAGAGTTGGGAGCACTGAAATGCAGAGGGGAAGAGAAGGGGTTGTAAAATCAAAATAATAAAAATAAAATAATAATTGCAGCCATCATTTTAGCGTGCTAGATGCTTTACATATGTAGGCACATTTAATCCTTACAACCCCAGGAGGGAGGTATTAATATCCCCATTTTTCAGATGAGGAAATCAAAATGCCAAAAAAGAAACCCTTCAAACTCTCAATTTGTACACTAATTTTAAGGCAGTCAGATTTCTGGGCCATAACCAAGTCATTTCATAAGTAAATACTGGTGGTTTGATTTTTTTTTAATTTTTAATGTTCACTATTCCAGGCCCCAGGTCAGTAAATGAATATGTGGGAAGTCTTTTAAAAATACCAATGAGAGCATTTGAAATAGCACAGCTGAAAACCACCACTTTTCACACTGAGCTTCATTCAGAGTTCAAGGTTGTACATTTTTCTCCCACACAAATTCAACAGAACAAGAAACCACAAGAATTGAGTGCTTTCCAAGTCTGAACAGCGTTTTTAAAAAGGGGCATAAGGAGAAATTTATTTGAAAGCACTTCTTTGAAACCCTTTGCACCTCAGTTCCTGGCTTCAAGGTCCTTCAATTACTCTAGACTTTTACATATACCAAATCACCAGAGGCGTTCAATAAATATGCAACAACATGAATATGGTGGTCAATTTCCTGATGGGTCAAACACTTGTTAGATTCTGCCAGATGAATCACTTCTGCCTCATCCAGTGTCCACACCATGAAGAGCTCCATAACTGCCCTCTCCTTGAACTCCATCGATATTGTCCACCAGGACAGACACTCTGGATGGAATGTACTAAACTGTGGTCATTTTTCTGTCCTTTGGATCCTATGCCAGACTGCATGTGCCCCCACAGAGTTACCTACAGAGATTTCCATAGAAAAGATTTATTAAGTGTTGCTGAAGGAATAAATAAATGAACTTCAGCAGATTGTATATCTCTACATGTAGATTTTCTTTTGGTAGGAGGCCTTGGGGTTTCCAGGGGATAGAGGGAATAGGGTTTTTTTTCTTTTTTTAATCTCTTTCCCCCATTATATTTCAATTGAATTTGTCAAGAGGCTTGGAGCCCTATTTTCCCAACATGAATCACTGATGATCTAACAAATTAATTACCCATCCATCCTGCCCTACTGAGTGAGGTCATGGGAGAATGGATGGGTTCAGTCGACCTCCTCTGGACGCCGGTGTCACAGTCCCCATTTAAGAACTTGAGTTCGATGCCAAAATTGCCAGTTTAGGTTAGAATCAGACTTAAATGTATCTTATTATACACAGAGGCACACAAATGCAATATGTCATCTCTAATGGTTCAGAACAAAGCCTAAAAAAATAGTGTCCTAGCCCAGATGAATTTTATAACCTTTGATATATGGCTTTCATTATTAACAATAATTTCTGTAACTGCATCCAAATTCGGGAAGACACCCGATGAATATTAATTTTATTTTTGATTTATTTTCTGCTCCCGGTGGCTTCCTCTAGGGCAGACCTGCATTTCCAAGCGTCCCTTTTGCCTGGAGATCTTACATCCTCCGAATGAAACTTGGGGGGCAGCCTGGTTCCAAAAATACCTCATTTTGGATTTTGCTATTCTGCTAGAAAATGAGGACATTTTTTCCCATTGCAGTTTCTTACCTCTTTACATTTTACAAAGATTTCTCCCTCACACACCCTTTGTCATTATATTAAAATCTAATTGCAAGACAACTCTCCTCACCTAACTCATCAACAAAGCCCAATTATTTCTAATGCATGCAGAAGGGGGGAAAAGTGCCAAACAATAAAAAGGCATGCGGTAACCTAAGCCTTTTTCACAGTCAGGCTTCAAGTTCACATGTGAATTTATGCCAGTTTTGACATTAGCCGAAAAAATTAACAGTTCTCAAAAATGAAACTCTCACAAAAGGGGTTTTGTGTTTCAAGCAGAATAAATTATAGTGTGATGTTATTAAAACACTTAGTTGTTAAGTTGCCAAGAAAATCCAGTATATTCACACAGACTCGAGGACCTGTCTCCATGCAAAGTAATTAAATTAGATTTATGGGCTGCATTACATCAGTGTTTGATAGTTCATTTTTCCTTTCTTCATATTTTGCCCTGCTTTATTAGAGCATGTGACAGATGGTAAAAATAGTGTGAAGTTTCTTGGCCCTGTGCTAAATCCCCTTTCGGTAGTATATCTCTCTTCTGTCAGTTCTCCCCAGCGATGATAAATTAACCTCTCTCTTTGTATCCCAAGTGTGGCAGTAAAGCTCTCTTTGACACAGCACTATCACTTTATCTTAATCTGTGCTGTTTCGAGGAGAGAGGGAGATGATGCAATCGCCACCATGAGTTTAAAGAGAAGATTTATTGTGTCAGAAAAAGGGAGGATGATTAATATAATATGCATCATTATATTTTTCATTTTGTCTCATTTGTCGCCTTCGCGGCATCCAAGGCAAGAGGTGCACTAGGGTGGGCCTCCTTGGGACTGTCTTTCTCCTGGGGCCTCTTTGGAGGGTGGGCCTGGGGCTGGTAGGTGGGGGCGGAGGGACACTACCCAGCTTCCACGAGGCCACGGCAGGGGTGTGTGGGGGGGGTCTCTCTGATGACCAAGGGAGGCGGAGGCACTGGGTCGGCCAGGCAGCAGGCCCCCCTCTGGGGAGGGTTGTAAACAAGGCATTAGGAGCAGGGAGTTGGGGTCCCAAGATTCTAGACCAGCTGGCAGGATTAGAGGAAGCGGGGCCACGTCCGTCTTTGCAGGAAGGTAATAATCATTATTTCCCATGCTTACAATAAAGCTACAGTCGCCTTCACCACAACTTGACTATGAATTGCTTATATCTGGAATCCAGCCTCACTCAACTAGCTCAATGGGCATATACGGAGCGGGGTCTGGCTCTGTGTCAAACACCGGTTGGAGGCAAAGGTGCACGAGAGGCCCCCCCCCCCCCCCCCCCCCGCCCACCGGAAGTTGATGTTCCAGTGTAAAGGCATCTCTCCCTCCTGGGTCCTCCTAGCCATCGAAGGTGTCAGAGCAGGGGGTTGCATCCCCCTTAGGAGGTCTCAAACCAGAGGAAACAAGGGTCCGGCAGACAAGATGAGCTTCATGTAGGCCTAACAGAAAAGTATCATTGCACATGGGGAAAAAACCCGATTCACCTCCACAAAAGTGAATGATCTTTCTGTGAACTGAGTAATCACAACTCAGTTTCTCTGAATTGGTAAATAATTATTAAATATCGCTTGATAATTGATGAAAATACAGAAACCTATAGAATTCTAGCTAACAGAGACATTTTCTTTTTTTTTTTTTTAATTTTATTGAATCATCGTGAGATAGTTACAAGCTTTCATGTTTGGGTTACAATCACACAATGATCAAACACCGAACCCTCCACCAGTGCACATTCCCCACCACCAATATCACAGGTATACTCCCCTTTCCCACCCTCCCCCTGCCTCCATGGGAGATAATATTCCCCATACTCTCTCTCTACATTTGGGTATTACGGCTTACAACACAGACACTGAGACGTCATCATGTTTGTTCCATTATCTACTTTCAGCACTCATCTCCCATCCCGACTGGTTCCTCCAGCCATCGTTTTCTTAGTTATCCCTTCTCTATCCCATCTGTCTTCTCCCCTCTGCTCATAAAGCAGGCTTCCAGCTATGGGGCAATCCTCCTGGCCCTTGTATCTACTGTCCTTGGTTGTCAGCCTCATGTGATGTTATTCTATACTCCACAAATGAGTGCAGTCCCTCTATGTCTGTCCCTTTCTTTCTGACTCATTTCACTTAGCATGATACTCTCCATGACTATCCATTTATAAGCAAATTTCATGACTTCATCTCTCCTAACAGCTGTATAGTATTCCATTGTGTAAATGTACCAAAGTTTCTTTAACCAGTCATCTGTTTTAGGGTACTTGGGTTAACAGAGACATTTTCACCTCATTTTCCTCAGATTCTGGAAGTACCAGGGTGCAGGAGGCTTGTCTCGGCTCATCTTACCCACCAGTCAAGTTCACTCTTTCTCCTTCCCTGGGGCTGCTCTCCCCCACCTCCCACCCACCCGGCAGCCATGGTTGCTTGCTCTATAGGGCTCTCCAGACACTCACAACACACATTATCAATGATTGAGCCAGGTCTACACTATCAAGTTCTCTCTACCACGAGAATTTTGGAACTAAGAGAGAACAACAGCCAATGGATTAGAACAGGAAGGAGAGGACACAAGAGGCCAGGAATCAACTGGGAACTGCCTGAAGAATGAAAAACAGCATCATATAAAAGCATAAATATATATGCACGTATATTATTTAAAAATATAATGACAAAGCTTTTAGTAAAGATAAGGGATGGAGAGATGGAAGACAACATGTGCTAAACAATTTACAGCAGCCACTGTTATATAAAAATAAATAGTCTTTTAAGAAGTTATCAATTACAAGATATCTTATTAAAAATATATTTAGGGAGAGCCCAAGAAAAAGAGTGACAAATTTAAAATTGTCTTTGGATGTGAAGTACAAACAAGTAGGGATTCATACAACCAGATAGTAATTTTTGAGAGAGCTTCCATACAACTTAAACAAGAAAATGGGATGCCTTACAAAGCAAGGGGTGCTTCATTATTTAAATAAAGGCTGAATTTCAATTCCATGCAAAGGAAATCTGTGTTGACTAGTAGAGGTGATGCTTGGGGCATTTTTTATAATGATTAAATCAGAATATACAAATTAATCATCAGAAAAAAGAAATAAAACATACAGGGTTTTTTTCAATATGTTATTCAAATAGGTATCTTAAACAGAACATTTTTAAGAAAACTGAAGTATATGTGGAAGAATAAGAGTATACAGGGCATATTCACCATGAAATGTATTACATCTGCATTCAAATTGTGGTGAGCCATACTCTTCCTATGTATCACTTCCTTGTATCACTTGTATCACTTGTCATGCCATTGTTCATCAATTTGCTTGAGCGGGTGCCGATAATGTCTCTATTCATCGCATGCTAGTGTAGCCCAATGGTGTCTGCTCGCTCCAGGAACACAAAGAGCCTCAAACCATTCATTCAGGGTCTTGACGAAGAGGTCTGACCATATCGTAGTTGGGCGGCCAGGCAGTTTTTTGACATTCCATGGAATCCAGCTGGTAATGGCTCTAGTCCAGTGGTCATCTCCCAATTGCATTACATGTCCGGCCCATCTTATTTTTGATTTTAAAAGCCTCTGTCCCTCTCAGAGAGCCCGGGAGCTACCGAGGGTATCCCGACCACACAGCAGAGTCTGGCAAGCTCCCTGTGGTGTATTCGATATGCCAAAAACAGTAACAATAAGGGGCCTCGTGAGAAATCCTTACAGAGTTAAAATAAATTCCCCTTTTTCTTAAATTTAAAGAGATAATTTTTTGTTCCTGAAAAGAATCTTTTTTTTCTCTACAACATCTCTTTGCCCATAACTTCCCACCAGAGCAGTCAGACTAACTTTTCTTGTTCCCCAATATCTCTTGCTCATTTCAACATCCCCACATCTTCCCAGGTTACCCTTTGCCAGAAGTACTGTCTCCCCTGCATGAACTAGCCCAGTGTTTCTCCACGTTTTCCCAACCACAGTCCTTCTGATCTTGCTTCCTTTCTGTAGCCCCTGTTCTGCCCATTTCCCTCAGCCGTGTGTTGTGAGCCTCCACACACACATTGACATTATTTTGACCTGTGGTTCCTTTGGAATATTTTAGGGATCCATATGGGACCATACGGTGCCCGTTTAAGAAGCATCTACTTAGCCCGTTTGCAACTCCGGTGCCTCTTCTGTCACAAAAACAAGTCCAGCCTCATTGAGGGTCTCTCCCTTCAGTGTTTCCTGCTTGTCTACGCCACCTCATTCGGCAATTAGTTTTGTTTTATGATGTGCGGGTGTGGTGTGCTGCTATGTTACTCTTATCTCCCCAAATAGACCGTGAACTTCCTGAAAGCAGTCACAACTCTTCAGAGCCTTCACTGTGGCCCTCGAGTGACAGCACCTTTTTAAAGAAGTGTACCTTGCCCAACTAGTTTCCTAACTACCTGCAGACTAAGCAGAGGGAACTAGGCAGCAATTTAGATCGGGTTCTAGTATCTTTCCTTCTACTCAATGCTGAGTTTTGTCACTCTCATGAACAGGACTCATGGAGACAGTGAAGACACTGCCCTGGAGCATGGTAAAGGTGATGCCGTTTACAGAAGAACCAAATTCACCACTGCCAGAAAAAGTAGGATCAACCAGCAGAGATGTGGAGTGATGTGTATGAACCCAAACTTTGGATGAGCTAAGAATCATTTCAACTTAATTTTGGAAATCTAAATATATGGAATGCATTAGCTGACTTTATTTTTGGCAGCAAACTTAACCATTCTAATCATGTTTTGCTCCAACGAATTTTAAAATTAGTTTGCATTTCCTAAGCACACATCAGCTGGGTGAGGGCTGAGGGAGGGAGAAGGGAGGTTCGGGGGGGGGGGGGGTGCTAAGAGGAAGCCAGGTTGGGATTAAAACTTTCCTGGCAGATGCTTCATTATGTGGATAATCCACGTGCAGATAGTTGAAGATTAACTAGAATTAAGTCCTTGGTCTAGAAGAATCTGGTTATTGTAGTGCAAATAGGCCCTGACCACCTGCCCAAGAGAATTATAAATAAGATACCAACCTGGGTGGGGGAGCTATTTACTATATATATACCTTCTATGAAAAGAAGAAAACTACAAAGACAAAAAAGTCTGTATGATGGTAAATAATGTATTTGTACAGATGAGTCATCTTTTATTCTCTTTCAACATAGTATTGATATGAAAGGCAGTAAAATTCCACGTAGCTTTTGAAGGTACAGAGTCAGCTTTGCAAGCATGATTCTTTGACCTCTATCAGATTTACAATATGGGGTGAAGCAGGTTCCCCACTTCTTAGGTGACTAACAAACACCAAGAATCTTACCCAAAGTCAATTCTCTCCCTCAAAGATAGCAATTACTATTTGAGGACCTCTACCATGTGCTAAAAAATTTTATGTATTATATTTAATATCCTTGCAACAATGCAACAGTATTGGCAAATTAAAATCATACCCATTTTACAGATGAGGAAACTAAGTCACAGGAAAATTAAGTAGCTGACCTATTATCATAACCAGAACCTAAGTGAGCTGCAGTTAGAACCCAATGTTCTTGTGTAGAACCTGCATCCGTTTGTGGTTCTACCTTTTAAGAAATAGACTGTGCTTTATGCTGGAACATTAAACATTTGGAGTTCATTTTCCAGTGAACTAGGCAGTGTAAGGACAGAAGAGTGTCAGTCATTGTGTACTTACCACCGCTGCCGGAACCTTGGTGTTGGTCTCAGCCAAACTTCTCTGTGTCATCTGAGAGACTATTCTTGAGAGTGCCACTCTTTGGGACCTACTAAACAGCTGTGGTTCTGAGGTCCACACAGCTACTCAGCCCTAGAGGCGGACAGCAGCCACTGGCCTTGCTCAGACAGCAGTATAGAGGAACAAAGAAAACCATAGTACATGCATGCTGTATTCATCTCTTCTCTCTCTCTCCGTCTACACAGAGACTTTGAGAATCTGTGGACCAACTGTAGGTAGAAGTTGTCAGAGAGCCAAGAGAAGAGAATCACAGAAGACTCCAGCTAGAGCAAATAAAAAATATTCTATGAAGAAATTATGCATGATGAAACCAATACTAAATTAAGGACCGTTTAAAAGAAAAACATTTAGGTCTATCAGTCAGGGTTCTCCAGAGAAAGAAACAGAGCCAATAGGAAATATATGCATGTGGCATGTATCTCTATATATACACATAGAGACACAGATCATTTTGACGGTTACAGAGTCACAATGTATATTACATATACATATATTATATGCATAATAAATATGCTATACCAAGATTTTTTTATAAAATAAAGAGATGCATTTTAAGGAACTGGTTCACAGAGTTGTAAGGGCTGAAAGCTGAAGGAAGACCAATCCAACAGAATAGGAACTCAGGCAGAAATTTATGTTGTAAGTTTGAAGCAAAACTTCTAGAAAAGCCTTAAGTTTTGCTCTTAAGTCTTCAAATGATTGGGTAAAATGTTGTTGTTGTGAGAAGAAGGCCCACCCACATAATAAACAACAAACTCTTTTACAAAAGACCAGTAGATTGCAGATGGTACCTACATTTTGAAAATGTCTCCAGAGCACCCCTAGATTAGCACTTGGTCTGATGATCTGGCCGGTTGGACACATAGCACGGACCATCAGCAGCAGGAATTTACCCAGCACAACTGTTTTCACTCTTATGCTAACATCCAACAATTATATAAACGTATTTCACGTGGCAGTTAAAAAATACATTATAAGAACTTAGTTCTTTTACTATACCTATAATACATATTCATTGTAGAAAATTTGTGTACATAAAATTTGCCATTATAATTTGTAAAATAATTTGAAAGCCCTTTTTCATGTTTATAAAGCTGTCTACTCCATGGGGCTACGAGCTCCATCAGAACAGAATTGCCCATTCCTCTTCATATGCCTGGACCATACATGGTGCTCAACATATATACTGGTGAAAATGGTGAGTTTACCGCATGACACTCAAATTGACTATTTGTAATAGCTACATAATGATCAAAATAATATACAAACATCCCTTAGCTCATCTCCTAATAACATACCTATTACACCGAGATTGTTTTCAGATATTTCTCTATAAATATATAGAGATATTTCTCTACATATTCTCTATGACATGCCACTGCTAGAATTTCTTTGTGAGACATAAAATTTTCTTTTGTTGAACTAATTCAAGAAAGTGTATATGAATTCTTTTAGGATACCTTTACCATAAACAAACACACTGGTAAGTCAAACTACCAACTAATTCATTTTACTTTTTTTGTATTTGAATTACTGTGAGAAAGGGCATTATTACAAAGCTGTTCATGAACAGGTTTCAGTTGTACAATATACTAACACCCATCCCTCCACCAGTTTACATTCCCAGTACCAATGTAAACTACCAACTAATTTAGAAGAAAAAGTGGGTCAAAATACTATTTGAGGTGGTCTGGACAAATACAGTGGTAATGTACTTGTCTAAGACATGTAAGGCTGGGTTCAAGTGCAGGAACAAAGAAAACCCCTATTATTTAGAAGAGCCATTTTTTTAATCTTTAAAATTTTTTATTGAATCACATGAGATACATAGTTACAACGTTGTTCATGATTGGCTTTCAGTTATACAATGTTCCAACCCATCCTTTCACTCGCATACACTTCTCACCACCAATGCTCCCATTTTTCCCTCCTGCCATACCCCCTCAGCCTGCCATTTTCTTCTCTCTCTCTCTCTCTCTCTCTCTCTCTCTCTCTCTCTCTCTCTCTCTCTCTCTCTTCCCCCCCTTTCCTTTTGGGCATTATGGCCTGCAATACAGGTACTGAAAGGTTATCATGTTTGTCCCTTTACCTACTTTCAGCACTCAGTTCTTGACCAGAGTAATCATTCCCAACTATCATTGTTCCTAGTGGTCCCTTTTCTATCTAACTGCTCTCCCCCACCCACCACTTGTGGGGAGCTTTCAACCGTGGACCAATCCTCCTGGCCCTTGTTTCTACTGTCCTAAGGGATTAGTCTCCCACTATGGTTTGTTATATCCCACAAAAGAGCGAAATCATTTTATGTCTGTCCCTCTCTGATTCATTTCACTCAGCATGATACTTTCCATGTCCATCCACGTATAAGCAAATTTCATGACTTCATCTGTCCTGATAGCTGCATAGTATTCCATTGTGTAGATGTACCATAGTTTATCCAGCTGTCTGTCCTCAGGTACTTGGTTTTTCTCTAGTACTAGTAGGAATAGTGCTGATGACATAGATGCTGATGACATGAAGTGCAGATGTAATTTCTGCTGTGTGTTTTTGGGCCCCTGGGATATAGTCCCATAAGTGGTATTGCTGGGTCATATGGAAACTCAATTTCTAATCTTTTGAGGAATGCCCATATTGTTTTTCAAAAATGTTGGACCAGTTGGCATTCCCACCAACAAGAGTCCCTTTCTCCCTGGGAGTCCCTTTCTTCCCACAATTGTGGCAGCACTGGCTGTTCCTGTTCTTGTTGATGTAAGTTTCTGTTGTTCTGGGTTGCATCTTCCTGATGATTAGGGATGTAGAGCATTTTTTCATGTGCCTTCAGCCATTTGTGTTTCTTCTTTGAGAAAGTTTCTGTTCATTTCTTAAACCAAAAACTAAACATATCCTAAATACATAAATATTTTGCAATTATATATCTTAGAAAACCTGTTGGTCAGGTGTAAAAAACTAAGCACGTGCACTCTCGGGCTCTCCAGACGGCTCTGTCTCACCGCCCACATCCAGTGCTCTGGAACCGCTGTGTATGGGCTGGATCAGGACAGCTATTGGCCAAGAACAGGCGAAGGAAGAATGAGGACCAAGCTGGTTGCTGATTAGTTACCGTTTATTCAATCTTCCATCTTTCCCATCTCCCGCACTTCTAGCTCTGTCCTCTCTCTGGATCTACTGCAGCCTCTCTGGATTCTCTTGTCTCTCCTCCCTCTTTCTCTCGCCCCCTTGCCCCTAGGTCGAGAGAACAGATGCCCAGGAGGAAAATATCATGTAGAGTCAAATGACTCCCAGGTTACAAAAGCAAAGCATTTGCTAAGTCTCCCTGTGTCCATACAAAAAGGACATGGCTCTGAATAAACTATGCAAAGGACTCAAGGAGAAGAGAAAACAATATTTATAAGTCAACAGAACACTAAGAAAGAAGCTACAAATAAACAGAGGAATGGGAGCACTGTAACTGGAGTAACCCAATAAACCTAAACTACCTGAGGCTATGTAATCCTACAGTCAGGGAGGCTTCCAGTTCCCCACTCATGAAGGGGGTCATACTTGGTTTCTGGCAGTGCTCAAGAGACCCTGTGGTGCCAGGGTTTGAACATATATTTATTCTCACACTTGTCTAAGCAAGTTTCATTCAATAAAAACTACCTGGCTTCAGTTTTAAAAGAAATAGATTAAAATAAAATGACATCTTAAACCATAGCTCTTCTGCTTTCTCTCTACTGCCTCTCTCCATCTCCTCTCCTCCTACCTCGAGTTACATCCGCTCCTTCCTGGGCTTCCTTCCTGGGCTTCCTTCCTGTCTGAGGCCAGGGTGCCCATGGATTTTGGTGCCTATCCAGTTACACTTTGGCCACTCCGCTGGCCACTCCAGTCTCTCAGCACTATTGTCAGTTCCTGCCAGTGATATTCCTTACCCAGTGCTCAGCTGGTTATCAGTTGTGTAATAATAAAAGTTCTCCAACCTGAAGATGGCATTTTTCTCTCTTAGCAAAAGTATTCTGGATACTAAAAACTGGCGAAGGGTAAGAGGGCTTTAAAACCCTTTAATCAGAGGAGAGATTTTTTTCCTTACTTTTATGACAAAATTTTGCTTCAAGTCCAACCTTAAAATGATTCCTAGTAGCAAGATCTGCTCATCTTCACATGATCCCTACACTCAGCTCCCCTACCCCCACCCAGACTCCCCAAGGTTCCCGCTCTCTCGGGCCCACCTGCGTGTCTTCTTTCCTCTTTTACAGGCACAGTTACCTGTGCTGCTCCCTTTACCTAAAGCTTCACCCTCCCTTTTCACCCAGGTAGCACCCATTCATCCTTGAGCTCTCAATTTCATTGGAAAAGCTCTCTCGGAGCTCTCTGCATAAGTGAAATCCCAGTCTCGATACTCAGAGACACTGACTCTCACCTTTCTTCCTCATTAGTAAATGTGGAGTCCCTAGACCATGTCCGATGTTGTTCATCAGTGTATCCTCAGCATTCACTGATAGTCTCAGTAAATATTTGATTGTTTCCCTTTTACTCTAGCAATTGTATCCAATCACTTCATTGTTCTTTTGCAAAATAATGTGTCCTTTTTTCTTAACTTCCTGTTCTTGTTTTATGAACATCATGTCCTATTGTACCTACTTTAGGATATCGATATTAAATATAATTTTAGGACTTATACTGATAGCTCTATTTGTTTACATTTCCTTTTGAAACTTAGATTATTTATTGTCTATTAGTCTTTAATTTTGAGGGCTCTCCTCAATTGTGGGTAAGTTTTACGGAGTATTGGCTCTCTGGAGCAGAATTTTCTTACAATCTGAGAAAGTCACCATTTAATGTCCACAATTCTTCAAATTATATAATATTTCTTTCAGATAGTTTTAACTCAATTTATCTTAAAAAAAACTCTAGTAAGCAAACAAAACATGTATAATGACTATTAGTATCCACATTCTATAGCTAAATAAATTAAAATTCGAGGAATTGTCTTTTCCAAAATCAAGGTGTTGATGTAAGGCCCAAACTTATACCAAACTACATAAGTCCATATCCAACTTTCGTCACACCATGCAGGACTTTATCCAAAGCTTGGCATTCTGTGAAGGGTTGTAATTACTTACAAAGGACAGAAATCAAACCTTAACTAACAAAGCAAAATAGAAAATTTGTACAATACAGGAATGATAAGGCAGAGAGATAGTACAGCAGGTAGGGTGCTTGCAGGCAGGACATGGCCAACCCAGGTCCCATTTTGGGTGTGGCCCCAAACCAAAAACAAAATTTTAAAAGGATGGTGCATGACCTTAACAATGGCTAAATCCCGATAGTCTCCAGCTCTCAGGACTCTCCTCTGACTTGTGCCTCTGCTTCTCCACGGTGGGTCCAGTTTCTCACTCTGCATGTTTTCTGCGCCTGCTAGAACACATCAGACCCTGAAAAGTAAACATTAAAATCATTCTACCTACTCACTGCCAGAAGAGAAGGAATTTTTCATTTATAACTTCAGTGTTTATAGTGCTCAAGGACTTGGCTTGTCTGACTTCTATCATAGACCCATGCTACTTCCTGACCATTCAGCATTGCCATGGAGATAGATTGTCACTGGCCTGGCCTGGGTTCTTGTCTACCTATGATGGCAATTCTCAGGGGGTCATATCGTAGTAAGGAACGAATCAGGCTGCCTAGATGAAGTCCTGTGCTACGTTTTCAGCCCCAAGAGTTTTCTTTCTTCTATTTGTAACTTGACTGAGCTCTGAAAGTTTAGTCCTTTGCAAAGAATTCCATCTTTTGAGTTTTTTTATAGCCTAAATAAGCAAAATCACAGCTCTGCTAGGACAGAAATATGGGCAGACCTCAGGCCTCACCCCCCGCCCACGGGAAGGAGCTGCAAGGTGATGGGGCTCAGGGTTGCACAGCAGATTTCCTTCCTTCCTAGGTCCAACTTTCGTTAGGATGGAGCTCATGGGAGTCTTCATTTTCAAATCTATAAACTAAGGAATAATACTTATTTTATTTAAGAGACATATCAAGCCTAGGTATTTAATAGAAACCAATTTCCTAATTTGGGGAAAAAAATAGAGAGAAAAATGTATAAATTCTCCACCATTACAGGAACAAAAGAGAAAGGTATCATACACAAGAACATTGTTCAAGGGGCCAGAACAAGTACAGCAAATAGGGTACTTACCCTGCACGTACCCAACCTGGGTTTGATCCTCAGCAACCATATGGTCCCCTGAGTCCACCAAGAGTGATCCCTGGTCATGGAGCCTGGAGTAAGTTCAGCATCACAGATCTGGACCAACACCCACCACCCCCACACACACACAAAATAACATTATTCAAACTTCACAATCTTATCCATATGGAAAATCTAACATTGTTCATTAGATTATTTAGCAAATAACACTGACAGCATCATGCTTCCCAGACACCAGTCACTGTGCTAAGCACTTTGTAAATCATTTACTTCCACAACAATCTTGTGGTAAGCTCAGTTCTTAAGCCATTTTTTACAAGAGTGAATCTGGCATCGGGACTTCAACAAATTTGGCTGAGCTTACAAAGCCAGATAAGGCAGATCAGGGATTCAAGGCCAGACCTAGGCACCCAGAGCCTATGGCCCACTTACCATACATGCTGCCCTTGGCAATGCTTCCATCACCCTGTGTTCCAAGAGCCCCTCCCGCCTCAGCATAACACCTGCTTCAGCAACAGTAGGTCTCCAGTGGGACTTTCCAATCCAGTTATCTTAATTGCCCCTGGAGATTCCGAAGGAGAAGATTATTTCCTTAGAGGAAAGTTTTACTTACTCTTACACTTTCCTCGCACTGAATTTGAGTCTACAGGAAAATACTGGTGTTCTGTACCTCTGACCTTGGGTGTTCTGCCCTGAAACCACAGCAAGATGGGCGCCTCCCCGGGAAGGAACAGGGTGGCAGTCGGCTCTCCCTGCCTCCCCTCTTCAGCAGAGAGAAACTGACTGAGGCTTCCCAGTCCATGAACCATAACTAAAAGGCATGATATTTGTTGCGAGCAGGCAGATCATTGCTCAGAGTGCTGCCAAAGACCGTTTCCCATGCCTCTGCCATGTGGCATGCAAGCAGGCAGGGCAGAGCAGCAAGACATATGATTATTCCACATGTGACTTCCCTCCAACAGTCATGAGCACCCAAACACACAGAGGACTTTGAAACCGATAAGAAAAGACTTCAAGAGGAAGAGCTCAGAAGCACAACTGAAATGGGAATGGGGAAACAACCATATTTCTTTCATTCATTCCTTTACCTACTCAGTTTGAAAAATAAATTATATATATAGCACTGTAGCGCTGTCGTCCCGTTGTTCATCGATTTGCTCGATCGGGCCCCAGTAGCGTCTCCATTGTGAGATTTGTTGTTACTGTTTTGGGCATATCGAATATGCCACGGGTGCGAATATACCACAGAGCTTGCCAGGCTCTGCCGTGTGAGCTCAGTAGCTCACAGGGCTCTCCGAGAGGGATGGAGGAATTGAACCCGGGTCGGCCGCATGCAAGGCAAACGCCCTACCCGCTGTGCTATCGCTTCAGTCCCTATAAATTGGTGCTTGGTGCAAAACTGTGGGCACAATTAAAACATAGTTTTTGAAGTTTATATTCTTAAGCAAATGAGGGAATTTCAGCAAGTGATAAGCTGTACGAATTTGTAAAAGAAGATCACTAAGACAGTGGGGTCAGTGGGGTGGGAAGTGTGATGGGTCATGGAAAGGCAGTTACAAACTCTGGAAAAGAAGAGTTGGGTATAGCCCACGAAATTGCAACCAGTATACTGTAATTAGTGAGACTAGTTTTGTGAACAAGGGAGAATGCTATGGCAATACTATCAAAGACCTTTTGGTAGGAAGATATTTGCCAGCTGGTAAAAAAAAAAAATAGTGATTCCAAACTCTGGTGTCTGTGTGGTTGGGTACAGACAATGCCAAACTGGGAGTGAGGAATCCAAATTACTTGATCAGATCCATGAATTTCTTTGATCCTTCCTTTCCTCATCAGTAAAGTGAAATAGCAACACTTACTTTAAAGGCTTGGTGAAAAATTATAGGATTAGTGTATATAAAAATACCAATATGTTGTTTTGCACGGTTGGTGCTGAAAAACAATGATATCACACTATATATTAAATAAAATGGACAAAACCCAGAGCACTGGAACCCCAAAAGCTGGTGAGAATGAAGGGTAATAGGAACTCTCATTCACTGCTGTGGTAATGCAAAATTATAGAGTCACATAAGAAGGTAGTTTGGGAAGTTCTTATAAAATCAAGCCTATCCTTAGGGCCAAGAATGTGCCCAAAAGTCAGAGCACATGCCTACCATGCAGGTTATTTCCCAGCCCTGCACACAGCCCTGAGTATCATCAGGTCTGGCTCTGTTGAGCCCCAAGCATGTTAACCATATGATCCAGCGAGCTTGCTTCTTTTTTTAACCCAAAGGAATTGGAATACATCTATAACAATAAATTTACATGTTTATAGCATTTTTTATTCACCATTCCCCAGATCTGAAAGCAACCAAGGTGTGCTTCAGTGGGTGAATGGATAAATAAACTAGTACAACCAGACAATAGAATATTATTCAGGGCTAAAAAGAAATGTGCTCTTAAACCATGAAAAAAAATGTGGGAGAAACTTGAATGCATATTTCTAAGTGAAGTCATCTGAAAAGGTTACCTAGTGTATTATCCAATTCTGCATTCTGGAGAAGGAAAAACTGTAGTAACAATGAAAAGATTAGTAGTTCCCAGTAAAGAAAGAAACAGATTTTAGGGCTGTATATATACATACTCTAAATGTCACCATAATGGTGGACACATGTCATTATATATTTGTCCCAAACTACAGGATGTAGAACATCAAGAGTCTAGTTTAACAGAAACTATTGTCTCTGTTGGATAATGATTTGTCAATATTTATTCATAGGTTTTACTCTGGTGTCTGGTATGGCGTGTAGTAGGGGGAAGGTTGAAAGGATGCCAGGGAAAAATAAAAAATTTGTATACCTTGATCTCAATTTTGCTGTGAATGCTTAAATTATTTTTTAAAAAAAGTAAATAAATAAAAATTTATCTTTTTAAAGAAAAGAAAAATAAAGAAACCTAGTGACTTTTCTGACCCAGACATTATGGGACCTTGGGCAAATTATCTGAGTAAAAGAAACAACTGTCATTGAATATCAGCATATGGAAGGTCTTATTCTGGGAATTGCTCAGGGTTTTATCTGTGTTCTCATTTTTGCAATGAGGGGACGGGACCAGAATAAGTCTGAAGATCTTACTGGCAACTATATCTACCATTCAAAAACCTTCGCTGTGACCACCAAGCCAGAGAACTGAAAGACCATCCCAAGGAGACCCAAAACAAGAGCAGGGAGGCCTCAAAGTACAAGATTCCATGGGAGTTTCTAGAAATCCAATGGTTCCTTTAGAGCCTTCTAGAGTACAGCAACATGTCACAAAGCAATGACCAGTCATCCCGATAGACCAATCAAACCATTCCATTGTCATTAGTACTTGGTTTTTTGTTTTGTTTTTGTTTTGTTTTGTTTTGTTGCTTTTAGGGTCATATCCAGTGATGCTCAGGGGTTACTCCTGGCTCTGCACTCAGGAATTACTCCCGGCGGTGCTTGGGGGACCATATGGGATACCAGGGATCGAACCCGGGTCAGCTGAATGCAAGGCAAACGCCCTACCCGCTGTACTTTTGCTCTGGCCATATCGTTAGTATTTGGATCAGCTATGACAGTATTACTTATGGCAAAGACCTGGGGGATTAGCCGTGAGAGTCCTCTTGTTCCCTACACTCTTACTGCCACTCCACAGTCATGTGTCTGTGCCCTAAGCTACAGTGAGAAACAATAATAAAGTTGGTGATAAGACAGTATGGAATTGGAGAGTCGAATGTAGAAGGAATCCCCTTAACTCCTATATCTGCATAATACCATCCTCTAGATAAGAAAAAGGCCTTTCGTAGACTTCTAACATGTATGGAATTTAGGAAGACTGTGTCATGGCCAGGAGATTCAGATGGTCACTTAAGCCCTTATCGAGATATTTCTTTGCTTTGTCATGGTACTGTGGGTCCAGGTTACCCTGCAGGCTTTACCTGCAAGAAGCATTTCTCATACCTTAACACTTATCATGACCATGATCACTAGGGTTACCATTTTCTGGGCATCTAATATTTCTCAAGCCCCACCCTCTTCCATTGGCCTACCTATCTTCACAAAGGTCTTACCCTGGTGTGCAGAAGACAGACCTGAGGCTGAGACGCGAAATATCCCATCCAAGGTCATAAGTAAATAAAATGGCATTACATTAACTAGATTCCAGGCCCCGTGGACCCTGCTGTTTCTCAAAGGAAAGTGACTTTCTTTGCCGTTGCTCCACCACACAGCCTGAGCTTCCCTCAGGTTCAGGCAGACAAGAGGCATCCAGGAAGGGAAGGCTTTGCTCCAGGCCCCTCCTGGGAAAAGTGCTCAGACTCAGACTCAGAACCAGGTGGAGACCTTTACCTTCCCCCCCAACAAAGTATGTTTTGTTTTGAAAAATTGCTCTTCCCTCAGCCCGACTCCATCGCATGCCCCTTTGTTCTGTCTTTGTCTCGGCTCAGGGCAGAGCCTCTGTGGAAAGCCCTGGAGCGTGGGGCTCGGGAGTATCCCCTTCCTCCCCGTCCCCTCCCTCTCCTCCATCTCCCCAGTGGCTCCAGGCTTCAATTCTGTGAGGAAGGAAATGCCTCCCCTCGTTCTGCGCTCCCCAAACCCAGGAAGCCATTTTTCTCCTCAGCCCTGGGGCTCCTCTCCTGCTCTGGCGCTTCCCCAACCTTCACAAAAGAGGCTGCGGGTGAAGGTTTTTCCATTTAATTTCATTTTTCATCATTTTTACTCCTTTTGGAAGGCTCACATCTGAGGGTCTCAGTGGATTAACTGGCCAATCGGATTTCATTATGAGCCCAAGTAGTTCTTATCATTAAACCTGTAATTTATTTCTTCTGTGTTTCATAAAATGTGAAATATTACCATTCTCCAGGAGCTTGAAGAGAGCAGAGATGCTCCATTAAGTCCAACACTTCTCCTCCATAAGAAGCCATAATTATATGCGGGTTTTTTTTAACAGCTAAGTTTCTACTTGCAGATGCTAACAAAAGAAATAAGCTTTTAATCCAAACATAATTAATATGAATTACCTCCCCAGTACACCCTGGCTTTGCACCATTAAACTTAATTTTTGTTTTGCATGATAATTGTGTTATCATTACCGTTTATAGGAGAACTCGGGGACCCTCGCTTTGTTTTCTGTCGAGACCAAAGGGACTGGAAATGACTTTCCTTCCCTCTGCCAGCCAAAAGCCTGCTGGACAGCATGCCGGACATGTGCCTCTGGCCCCTCAGAGAAGCCTGCAACATCTCTCCAACAGGAGAATATGCTAGAGGATTTACCACCCATTCCACAGAAGCAGCCAGGGCTGCTGCCAAATCATTAGTGTCATCGTCATCACCATCGTTATTACTATAATTGCCATTATTGTCTCTAACAGTAACGAACATGCTCTGCTACCTTGGTATTGGTTATTTCTCACAAAAATCTGGGGCCCCTGTACTCCTCTTAATCTCCAACTCCATTTTATAAGAAAGAGTTGTATTTCTCAAATCTGAGAAAGAACTCAGTTGCTTTGGAGTTAGGCACTATTTTTATATATACATATGCATATATAGATACATATATACATATATACGTATATGTATATGTATCTATATATATAGATACTGTCGCACTGCACTGTCATCCCATTGTTCATTGATTTGCCGGAGCAGGCACCAGTAACGTCTCCATTGTGAGACTTGTTACTGTTTTTGGCATATTGAATACGCCACAGGTAGCTTGCCAGGCTCTGCCATGCAGGCAGGATACTCTCGGTAGCTTGCTGGGCTCTCCAAGAGGGATGGAGGAATCAAACCTGGGTCTGCCATGTGCAAGGCAAATGCCCTACCCGCTATGCTATTGCTCCAGTCCCTATATATAGATATATACACATATATAATATCTATAATATTACAGATACAATATAATACATATGTATAAATATATTATATATAATCTTCATAATCAAAGAGCAATCGAATGAACTACTAGTCCACTATGAGAAATTGTCAAAATTGTCCCAAGGTCCCTGTCATCAAGAAATTTACAATTGATTTGAGTGGGTAATATATATGCCCAAATGCTTCCCCCCCAAAAAAGAGAGGGGTTTAATAACACAAAACAGTAACAAAAATAATAAAGGAGTACCTGCTACCAGGAGTCAATAGAAGAAGAAATTGTGAAGGTGTTCAGGGAGGACTTGCTATAGGAAGAATTTTGATGAACAGGCAGTGTTCGTAGTATTTGTAGAAGAATTCTGAAGGATAGCAGTATTTGTAGCAGTTATATCATGAAACAGGAGCAGGTGAAAAGGAGGGTGCATGAACTGAGAGGATGGAATGCTGACAAACTCAAGGATGACCCAGCTAAAGCTGGCTAATTTTACAGACTGGGTACCTGGCTCAAAATACCCCAAGCGAAATTCGTTGATTCCCAGTGAAGTTTTAAGCCTATGAGCCAGAGATGGGGTAGTAGTGAGGGACAGAAATAGCACTATCAAATAAATTAAATTTCAAGGAATTTAAAAATATCACTGTATCACTATATCTCTGTCATCCCATCATTCATCGATTTGCTTGAGCAGACACCAGTAACGTTTCCATTCATCCCTGTCACGTGCTAGTGTAGCCCAATGGTGTATTGGGGGCTCTTTCAGGATCAGGGTAATGAGGACCGTTGTTGTTACTGTTTTGGGCAGATAGAGTACTCCGTGGGTAGCTTGCCAGGCTCTGCTGTGCGGGCGGAATAGTCTTGATAGCTTGCCGGGCTCTTTGAGAGGAATGGAGGGTTTTGGAGCAGCCTCTAATCACCTTTACAGGTGTTCCCAGTCCACTGAATTCAAGCTTTTGGTCGACTGGCATGTTGTAATGATCTGCACACTGATAAACACGCATCTGCCTACATCTCTGGGCAGCACCTGGGACATCTGCGGCCTCAGGTTGATCTTGAGGTTGATGGAGTGCACCCGGAGGTTGTTGAGCAGGACCCTATTGCAGCGGGTCTGTGCCAGGTCGAACACCTGCACCGAGTCCCAGGTCACCCGGTGGTTGGCTGATACACCCCACAGTGGATGAGCCACTGTGCACACTGCTGACATGGCTATATGTCCAACAGTGCTGCAACTCGGCCCAGCAGGGGCAGTTGGCAGTGCTGTGGCTGCCACCACAGTTTCTCCATGCCCTCCCGACACCAATCTGTTCGAATCTTGCAAAACAGCCAGCGATGTCCATCAGGAATCACACATAGAGTTCCAGCAGGGATCATGTGTAGAGTTCCATGCCTGGAGTGCTGAGTCGCACATTGTCTAAGGCGAGATGGTAAGCCGGGTTCGGGAGAGCATGAGGGGTTCGGGCAATGTCGGCCCCATCTTGCCTCCAATCAAATATGGTGTGGTAATTGTGGAAAATGAGTAGGGGGTGTCTTATGATGTGTCACACGGCCGCAAAAGCGGCCATGAAGTTTAGGAATATCTTCACTCATACGTGAAACTCAGCCTGGGCGTGTGGAAAGCTGCCTGGAGAGTGGCAGCGGTTGGGTTGTGGAGGTCGACTGCCTGGGCTGGGTCCCTTGAGGTGGGGAGGGCTCTCACCCGTCCCCCTCTGGGGCACCCTGAGTGAAAACAGCCTGGCATAGAGTCCGGTGGCATGGTTATGGGGGCCTTGCAGGAGAAGCAGCCATGAGTTTTGGACGGTGGCCAATGAGGAGATTATCTGGAGATTATTTATTATATAAATACAATATAATATATATTTTATATTTTAAAATATAAAACAAAAAAATCTAATAGGAAGAATTAGCAAATGCAGAGTGAATAACAAGGAGAAGGTGAATGAGTAGAAAAGAATATCTTGCTTTGCCAGGGTTTTGTCTACTGAGTATCTTTTGAGAACAGTTGGGATGACAGAAGGATGAGAAAACATGAATACAACACCAGAGGGCCAGAAAGCATCATCCCGTGAGAATCTGGAGATACTCTCAACTATATGTGGTGTCCACTTTGGAAATGACCACCTAAAGGGAATATGATAGAAAGAGTTGCACAGCAAAACCTCTGAAAAGACTTCACGCTTCAAATGATTCAGTTCTGAGTGAAATAGTCCAGAAGGAAGGAGATGAAGGGTTGGTTTCACAATAGGATTCAAGCAGTGAGAAGCTCTTTCTCAGAAGACAGTTCTCACTGGATCTTTTCCATCTCTTCCAAGGAATAACAAAAGAGCAAGGAGGCCAAGGAAATCACCTAAGGAGCTAAATCACAGGCTCAGCATGCAGGAACTCCAGGTTCAATTCATGACCTCTGAACATCCAACTAGAAGCAGCCCTGAATAGTCAGCCCCAAAACAAACATGTATGAAGAGCATGCCAACTCTAAATTTGTCTGCATGAAATCATCAGCCGGAGGGATAGTACATCATGTAAGGCAATTGACCCAGCACCACATATGGTCCACTGAGCACCACCAGGAATGATCCCTAAGTGCAGAGCCAGGAGCAAGCCCTGAGAAACTCAGGGTTTTGCCCCCAAACCTAAAAGTAGCAATAATATCTGTGTAGAACAGTTTTCTTTTTTGTTTTGTTTTGTTTTTGCTTTTTGGGTAACACCCGGCAATGCACAGGGGTTACTCCTGGCTTATGCACTCAGGAATTAACTCCTGGGGGTGCTCAGGGGACCATATGGGATGCTGGGAATCGAACCCGGGTCAGCTGTCTGCATCGTTCCAGCCCCAAAGGCAAACTTTTGTGTGGATTCTGATCATCAGTTTTCCTCTAATCCGTTTGCTTGCCTTTTTGCTTTTTCATTTTATTTCTTTTTCTGGGACCACACCCAGCTGTGCTTGGGGGACCAAATGGGATGCTGGGAGTTGAACCCAGTTTGGCTGCGTGCAAAGCAAACGCTCTACCCGCTGAGCTATCACTCCAGCCCCAGAACAGTTTTCTTTACTCCTCTATCCTTCCTTTATTTCCTGTCCTCACATCCACAGCCCCTGAGGATTCTTAGATGGCAGCTATCAGCAGCCACATTTTTCTGACACCTGACTTCGAGAACATTCAAACTACTGAGTAGAACTGACTGGAGTGGTCAAGTAGTCCAATCCTCCACCCACAGGCATCTCAATTCTATGAAATAAGTATCTAAAATTAGTTCATTTACATCACTCACTGTCACTGTCACCCCGGTGCTCATCGATTTGCTCGACCGGGGATCAGTAACGTCTCCATTGTGAGACTTGTTGTTTATGGCATATCGAATACACCATGGGTAGCTTGCCAGCCTCTGCCATGAAAGCAGAATGCTCTCGGTAGCTTGCCGGGCCTTGTTCAGACTAATATATCACTGGTTACAACTTATTTGCTGGCTGGAAAAGATGGGAAAACACTGAAATAAAGAACTCACAATTCACCAGGAGTGTAATCAACTCCCAAACACATCAGCACAGAAAGATGACCTATATCACAACCTCAAATGTTATTAAAAGAAAAGAAAAATGCATGGACTGGGCTAAATCACTTGCCTTCCATGAGAGGGACTCAGAGATGTTCAGTTCCTGGCATTACCACTTACAGTCCCCTGAACACTTCCAGGAGTAACCTCTGAGCAAAGTCATAAGTTGCTCCTGAGTTTTCTGTCTTAAGTCAGCAGTCATAAAACCCTATCTGCTGATTCTGTATCAACTGATCCTTCAGCAGCACACAGCTCTGGATATTGAGGAAAAAACTCTCAAGACAGAGAGTATGAAAATCAGGGCAGCCACCTAACATCTCTGTAGCTCCATCACTCATCTGTAAAAGAGCCCTTCAGAGTATCTACTTTGAGAAGTGGCTGTGGGGATTAGATAAGCTACTTAGTTAATAGTGTCTGGCACACCTTTAACTGTGTATAGGTATTCCTAGTATTTTAAAGACATTTTTTTCAGTAAGCTTGAAGAATCAAATTCTTCAAAATCCACAATTCACTAGATTGTTCCCAAACCAACATTCCCACACTTTCTTTGAATTTGTGATCATGCTACAGTAAATAACACTCATCAGACTCTTACCAAGTAGTCTAATGCATTAGGAGGACGTTTTCTCCATTAAGAGGAAATTAATTTTTCTAAAACTTACATGCCATAAATTGCAGAAAGACAAACTTGCTTAGACAGAAGTCTTAATTTAATTTCTAAAATACATATATATTAAAGAATTTCTGGCAACTGCACAAAAAAGGAAAGGTTTCTTAAATCTTTATCCATCATTTTTTCCATGGTCTCTGCCTTATTTCCCCTTTTCCTCTATTCTTTTCTTTATATCTAGCATACACTTTAGTGCAATTATAAAAATTCTGTGTCACCATTTCTCAAACTCTGTTCTACACAAAATTAATGCATTAATAACTTCCGGTAGGATAAAGGACTCTATGGTGAAATAAGTTCAAAAATCAAGTTGAAAGCCTAACCCACAGAGCCTTTCAACTTTCAGTGCTAATGTACATCATCCAGTCCTGAGCAGGACATGCAATTCCAAGCACCTCCCAGCTAACTGTGACATGGGAGTGATATTCCAAAATTTAGTTTGGGGGGCTGGAGCAATAGCACAGTGGGTAGGGCATTTGCCTTGCATGTGGCTGACCCGAGTTCGATTCACAGCATCCCATATGGTCCCCCGAGCATCGCCAGGGTGATTCCTGAGTGCAGAGCCAGGAGTAACCCCTGTGCATTGCCGGGTGTGATCCAAAAAGCAAAAAAAAAAAAAAAAATTAGTTTGGAAAAATGCTATTCTACATTTTTGTGTGCTGCTTATGATAAACTGGGTTCCGGAGGTCTTTGGCCGCGGGGGCTCTGCTCGGGGTAGGGAGGGAAATTCAACCCACCCCCTTCGAGGGGCACTGGTGAAGATAGCCAGGCACGGGGGCAAGAGACTGCATAGCTCTCTTCCAGGAGCTTGGTTTTATAGTCTCTGGATGTTGGCCGTTGATGGGATTACATGGCACCAGGGGCAGTTTCTGGGTATGACTGCCTAGCGACTGGAAAATGGGGGATCTGGGCAGAAAAGGCCCAGTCCCAATTCGAGAACACTTGGAGATCTGAGCCCCAGGTCCCACACAGCTGGGTTTCTCTGCCGGTTCCTACATGTGTGAGGCTCGTCCGAACATGTGTAGAGGTGCCTTGAGCATGGCTGTGGCTGAGGCTAAGATCTCCAAACCTGCTCAGATAGGGACAGGGCCTCTTCCGCCCAGATCCCCATTTTCCAGTAGCTAGGCAGTCACACCCAGAAAATGTCCCCAGCGCCATGTAATCGCATCAACGGCCAACATCCAGAGACTATAAAACCAAGCTCCCGGGAGCTTATAGACATCTTATAGCCTAGTTCTCCCTCTCAGAGAACCTAGCAAGCTACTGAGGTTTCCTGCCTGCATGGGAGAGCCTCGCAAACTCCCTGTGGCGTATTCATATGCCCAAACCAGTAACAATGATGGGTCTCATTCCCTGACCCTGAAAGAGCCTCCAATGAGGCACCATTAAAAAGGACAAATAGAGAGAGTCTTCTAAAATCTCAGGGCTAGGACAAATGGAGACGTTACTGAGACGGCTAGAGAAAATCGACAAACAACAGGATGATGATGATGATGATGATGATGATGATGATGATGATGATGATGATGATGATGATGATGATGATGATGGTGATGATGATGATAAACAGTACTACATGTTTCTGAACTCTGTTTAATATTCTTTCAAAACACAACTGGAAGGGCTGGAGTGATAGTGAAGTTGGGAGGGCGTTTGCCTTGCACACAGCCAGCCCAGGCTTTATCCCTGGCATCTCATATGGTCCCCAGAGCACCGCCAGGAGTGATTCCTGAGTGCAGAGCCAGGAGTATCCCCTGAGCATCACCAGATATGACCAAAAAGCAAACACACATACACACACACATACATACACACAGACACACACACACACAGCTAAACCAAGCACTACTTGAGGTGCTTGCCTTGCATGTAGCTGATCCAGGTTCAACCCCCCACAAATGAGAGTGTCCCCTAAGCACCACCAGGAATAATTACTATGTGCAGGGCCAGGAGTAACCCATGAGCACCACTGGGTGTAGCCCCAAAACCAAAACCCAAAAAAATAAATAAAATGAAAGCACTACACAAAGGGGCTGAAGGGGAAGGTCAATGGGCTGGACACATGCCTTGCATGTCACGGGTCCAGGTACCACATGTGGCCCCTGAGGACTGCTAGGGGTACTTCCAAGCACAGACTCCTGAGCATCATTAGGTGTGTCCCAGAAGAAAATTGCAAAAGGAGGGGGTATTGGGGAGATTATATAGGAATAATAGGGATTAAGTCACTGGCCTTGCACACAATCAACCCTGGTACAATCCCTGGTACCACACACCCCCTGAGCATCACTGGTTTTAGCCTTAGAGACCCCAAAATACCACTTGGGTGACCCAGCACTACAGGCCTGAACAGCACCAACCCTCGGAGGGGCTCTAACTTTTTACCCTCAGCCCAGCTGGTTGAGAATGGCTGAAATGTGCTCCCAACCCTCCTGGCCTCTTGAACAGCACTGGAGAGACCAAAGCAAACATACACGAATGGTCCCCTGTATAATAATGTAATAGATATGCTATACATTATTCTACCATTCTACTACAACTAGACATTTCCGTTAATGCTGAATTTTGCTAATAAAAGCTAAAACTAATCAGCTTTTTGAAAGAAAGAGAGAGAGAAAGAAAGAAAGAAAGAAAGAAAGAAAGAAAGAAAGAAAGAAAGAAAGAAAGAAAGAGAGAGAGAGAGAGAGAGAGAAAGAAAGAAAGAAAGAAAGAAAGAAAGAAAGAAAGAAAGAAAGAAAGAAAGAAAGAAAGAAAGAAAGAAAGAAAGAAAGAAAGAAAGAAAGAAAGAAAGAAAGAAAGAAAGAAAGAAAGAGAGAAAGAGAGAGAGAGAAAGAAAGAAAAAGAAAGAAAGAAAGAAAGAAAGAAAGAAAGAAAGAAAGAAAGAAAGAAAGAAAGAAAGAAAGAAAGAAAGAAAGAAAGAGGAAGGAAGAGAGAAAGGGAGAAAGAGAGGAAGGAAAAGAGAAGGAGAGGAAGGAAAAGAGAAAGAGGAAAGAAGGGAGGAAGGAAGGAAGGAAGGAAGGAAGGAAGGAAGGAAGGAAGGAAGGAAGGAAGGAAGGAAGGAAGGAAGGAAGGAAGGAAGGAAGGAAGGAAGGAAGGAAGGAAGGAAGGAAATATTTCTAGGATCAGAATCATTTTCTTAGGACAGATCCCCAGGCAAGTTACTGGGTGAAAGGGGCTTTGTGTTTCAAGTTCAAGGTGCATGGTGCCAATTTGTTTTCCACAGGTCTATATCCATTTTCAGTACCAGCAGCATGTGATGGAGCCCACATGCCACAACAAGAGCAAGGCCAGATGGTCAAAAGACTGAAAACAGGGCCAAGGATGACCTTTTTCACCCTTTCATCAGCCCCAGCTCAGCAGAGGGCCTCCACAGCTGTCCACTCCGAGCCAGCTCAGCTCTGCCCTCTGTGTCCCAGCCGCTAGTCACAGGCTCATGAATGATTCCCATTCGTGCTCTTTCTGAGCTAATTACAGAGCTCCTTCTGAGCAAACACAGTGGGGCCAGAGAGACAGGGCAGGGTTGAGGGGCTTGCTTGTCACACAGCACCCCCTGGTCTGAGTCCCCAGCGCCACATATGGTCCCCTGAGTACAGAGCCAGGAGTAAGCCCTGCGCATTACTGAGTGTGGTCCCAAGCCCAGCCCCTCCCTCCAAAACAAGCTCACAGCAATAGCTTCTCTGCCAACCCCGTGGCGGGGGGTGGGGGGGGGGGTGGAGTGGCAAAAGCAGAGAGGCCTAGCTCCCACTGCAGTGCATGGCACGTGTTAACTTTCAGTCAACTTCGCCCATGGAGCAAGCCAGGATCTGTAGCATTTGCCACTCTCCATGGCAGAGAGACTCTCACCAGGCTGACTGCGAACTAACAACCGACCGACAGAATGTCACTGAGCCTGGCCCGGCGGAGAAGTGCGCCACAGACTGGGTGAGCCAGACGAGGCAGCTTCCACTGCTGTACCACTTTCCTCCTCTCCCTACATGACTCCCCCGTCGTGTCTGGATTCTCCTGCACACTTAACCACAGCCAGGCCGCAGGGTACCGGCTGGGTCCATGTGCTCACTAAGCCCTTGAGCTGCATCTGTCTGCATTTATCTTCTACAGAAACCCTCAGGGCTCACTGCCAAGGCCACAGATACCCCCTCTGCCTTCTACTCACTGCGCCCATCCTCATCCTCACCCCCCGGCCCCCTCCTTCCTGCTCTGGTGACAAGTTTGGGATCATCTTGCCTCCACACCCTTCTCTCTGCCAGCTCATTACCTGCCACTCCACCGCGGCATTAGTCAAGCTCCTGACTTCCTTTGGGCTTCTAGTTTCTACATCCATACCTTATGGATCTGATGACAAATTTAGCTTCCACATTGATGAAGCAAGCTGGGTGAAATTTTTAAATCATTCTCCCATCTCCGTCTCTCCCTGAAATTTCTCTGCCAACTTTCTTCTACTCACAGCCCCATGAACACAACCATTGGGGTGGTGGGGGGGGGGGTGCTGTCACTCTCCCCTGAGCTAAGGTCCCAGGACTCTGCCAATCCTCACCCCAGGATCAGACATTGCCCACCGTGTCCTAAACTGATCTTGATCAGGGATTTTTAACCCCCAGGCTTGGGCTGCCAAACATCTACCCTGAACTCTCTCCTCTGTGGGCTGCTGTGGGTTCTGTCCATCTAACAAGATAAACCATGACTTTATAGTCCCAAATCACAAGTGGAAACCACTTAGTCCCCTTGACCAATCCCAGCTGCATTCAAAACTATTCCATAATGAACAAGTGTCCCCTTCTTAACGACAGGAGTCTCGACCTAAAAGCACTCTCTGACAGCAGGGCCCCAGGATGAGTCCCCCTCCCCTTCTTCTAACTTTCCCTAGTTCTCATGTACCACTCTCAGGTAGGCTGGGTAATATAGGGTGGCAGGGTATGAAGGTCAACGTGAAAGATGTAGAAGGTAAAAGAAAATGGGGTGAAAGACATAACAGAATGAAAAGGAGCAGCAGATGTTATAGGGGAACATGTTGCAACCTTGGGGGTTGGGGGTCCCAGACCTAGGAAACATAAACCATGATTGCTAGCTAGAAACAAAGAACTGGATTTCTTTTAAGACTCCAACTGGGATCCACATTTCAGCTAACTGCAGTGTGAACCCCTCCAAATATGTGTGTGAAATGGTTAACAGGAATATTCCTGAGTTGAAACAGGGAGGGCGCTTAACAGTGTTACAAGGAAGCATATGGATCTCCATATTTTTCACCGAAGGCAATCTATTCTAAGCTTGGATTCAATCTGGAACTTACTTTTCCCCCAAAAGTTGAGCTTAAACCCCTTCACCCTATCACAGTGGATGGCAGTATGCTGATGAGGAAGAAGTCGGCAGAGAGGAATAGAGAGCTAGGGTCACTCAAATGGAAATCCTATCAAAAGGAGCTGGCCAGTGGCATTTGGTGGGTCATGCTGCACCTGTCCTAGGGAGCTTTACTGAAAAAGATTTTTTAAACTATTTTTATTAGTGAATCACCGTGAGGTACAGTTACAACCTTATGAACTTTCGTGTTTGCATTTCAGTCATACAGTGATCGTTTACCCATCCCTCCACCAGTGCTCAAGAGTAGTAGAGATAAGGACCAGGAGGTCGGCCCCGCAGCTTGGAAACTGGCCTCACATACTGGGGGAAAAGGCAGCTGAGATAGAGAAGGGAACACCTAGTAAAGGATGTTGGGAGGACCCATTCGGGTTGAAAGATGCGTGCCAAAAGTATGGCCACTCAATACCTCTATTGCAAACTACAACACCCAAGAAGAGAGAGGAGAATGGGTACTGATAAAGATTTTTTTACTCAAGTAATTCCAGAGGAATGGCATCAACCATGACTTTTCTGTGGTCAGTAATGAGGATCTTGATACAAGAAACACAATTATTCTTTACACAAACCACTGGGGAACCAGGACCACACAAAGCGCAGAAGGGAAACAATAGAATGGCATGAAAGTATCACAAGAAAGAAAAGATAGAAATAAATTTATAATATAAGCAAACCCCTCCTGTCTGCTTCAAACTACACATCGTTTGGTTAATTCCTTAATGAAGATGAGTTATAATTAATATCAGAATCACACAATAATTATTGCATATAATTATGCTTGAGTGAACTAAAGAGTAATACATGGCTTGCATTCTATAAGGTGAATTTTCAATTATTTATTTGGAGAGACGGGGGAGTGCTTTAAGGACATGCAATAAAGAATATCTCCAGAAATACACACATATGAGGTGGATCTCTGCATGTTACATTTAAGACTTTGGTGCTGTTTAGCCAGTGTTGTCCCTTAGACCAGCATTTCTCAAGCATAACTTCCCATGAGCCCCCAATATATTTTAGGGGAATCATAAACAAAAATCGCATAAATGGAACCCACAGCAGAAAATTAAGGGGCCAACCAGTGGGGGCCAAAGGGGTGGAGGGGGTGAGGTAAACACAGGAAGGAAAGAAGGTAGGAAGAGGGCCCTGGTTAAAAGAAGGTTGGAAAGGACTGCCTTGATTTACCCTGCCCAGTAAGCCAGCCCAGAGAAGGGGACACTACTGGCTGATCCCAAACTTGGTTTAGAACTGAGGTGACCTCTTGGTTCTCTGGTTTCTGATGCCTGCGTGAGCACCATGTGCTATTTCCTTGAGTCTCAGACCCCTCCCTTCTGGAGGCTAATGTCCTTAGCCCTATGTGCCTCTCACACTTTTCCCATCATATCCCATCACATGTGACATGAAAGTTCTCACAGCCTGCTTACAATCCCCGGGCCCCTGATGGTCCTGAAGTTAAACAGAGGAAGTATTGCAAAGCTCCCAAATGCAAGTCTGTTGTTCTTAATAAAAGTTGGAGGAAGGGAGGAGGGAGAGTTGAAGAGATCTAGCCAGTGGTTCACGAGTGAATTTGAGAGGATTTGGGTGTGGGGAGAAGGCCGGCCAAACTACAGAGCCACTCTCTGCAGCACCCATTTCTTCGTATTTTATTTTATTTTATTTTACTTTAGGAAAGCATGATGATTTACAGCCATTCATACTTGAGTTTTAGGTGCACAATGTTCCAACACTGATCCCATCACTGGTGTTCCCAGGTTCCCTCTCCTACCGCCCCACCCCCCGCCTGCCATCAACACAGGCACCTCTTTTAGCATCGGGTCTTGCACCAGCTCTGTGGGGCGTCCTGACCTGGCCCTGTCTGAGAAAAGATGCTCCTTCCTCCAGGTGCTGTTGGCATTCCTGACCCCATCTTGCCACAACTCTCACACCCCATTCTCCTGGCAGAATCCTATCCAGGGGCAAAGGGTTTTATCTCTGGTGAAGAGACTTCTTTAAAGCTGAGTTCATTAATTTAGACAAAATCTCTAGCTCTCTCTTATTAACTCAGTTTTTCTGGATCTGTTTCCTCTATGCTCTCTGAAACCCTTCTCTTCTTTCCATCCATTAACCTCCTTGCCCCAGATCTCCTCCTTCCCCTGGGGCCTTCTACAGCCTGGAGTCTGGGCAGTTGAGGTATGAAATAAACCCCTGAGCAGGTCCCCTCCAGCAACTCTCCCTCTTGAACAACCGAAAGCTTAAACCCTTGACCTCCCTCAAGGTGCAAGCTGTGAGCCCACCTCTGGAGGGGGTTGAAATTTAGAGTAGCTGGCACCCTGCCCTCTAAGACCCGCACACTCCCCTCTGCACCCCTCCTAGCTGCCTGGGTACCAGCCCCAGAAACATCCCAGATGCTCCAAAGGGACTCCACCCTTTCTGGCTAGAGCCCCCCTCTCCTGCCCCTCTCAACCAGCTTTCAAAGACCACCCTTAAGAGTAAGACTAAAAACACTGATTCCCCCACCACTCCACCGCCCCCATCCCCCGCCTGCCCACTGATAATAATGGGCTGAGACACTTTTATTATCATTATTAATTAGCACTTTCAAGCAATGGAATTAAATCAATATGGTGGACTGAAACTAATTTTAACAAGCCATTGAGATCAATCATTGGGACTTTTATCTACATAAATGCCACTAAACTCAGCTCGTTAGTGTAACATTAGCTGGAAAGAAAAAGAAGGGAGACTGGCGGGGTTTTAATTAGGAAGACATAAACCGAGCCACAATTTTTCTTCTTTGATTTGCTTTTAATCTCGGCTGCAAAGCTCTTCTGGTGCTGCCCGGGCTGATTTTCAATCCCAGCCCACTTCAATGAGAAGAAGGGTGGGAGGGAGAAGTAAAAGCCACACAGGGAGGGACCCACAGACAGCCCCTTTCCTGGGCACACCCCGAGATGCACCAGACCACAGTCCTGTTGCCCACGAATCCCAACTGCCAGAATCCTGGTGTCAGAGTTTCTCAGCCTCCCTTTGTATTTATTTAGGCTTTGTATTTATTCGTTTCCTTTCTATGAATGTTTCTGAGCTCGGTGATTTACTCAACAATGGATGAACACTTAGTATGTACCATTTACCCTAATATCTGCTCTAAAAATTTTTTTTTTCTTAATGAGCCAGGGAGCTGGAGCAATAGTGCAACATGGATAAGGCACTTGCCTTGCTCACAGCTGACCCACATTTGATCCCCAGCCAGTACTGGATCTGGCCTCCCAGCACTGCCAGGAATGATCCCTGAGAGCAGAGCCAGGAGTAAGTCATAAACCCAGCCAGATGTGGCCCCCTGAAAAACAAAAACTCTAAAACTGAGTTCCTACATCAGTATCCTGGTTGGGGGGAAGAGTGGGGACAAAGACAGTCATTTATTTATGTGTGTCCCTCCCATTTGAGAGTGCATGAGGCTATTCTGAGCGAATAATTAAAGCCCCACTCACTACCTCTCCACTGCCCCCATGACACCTTCCTGGGTTCTGGATTTTCTAAATCCCACAACTCTCAACTTGTTCCCACTATACTAGTCACACCCTTCTCACCTCATTCCCTGACAAGCTCTGTTGTCTTGTTCTTAAACACCCCGTTCTATATTCACCAGGGAAATGGAATGCAATACCCAATTGATTTCCATTCTGGAATGCAGTTCCAATTCCAAACTGAAATGCAGTTTCCTGCTGTCCAGGATCCCCATGGACAGCCGTGGCACCATCGCCCTATATCACTGCATTGTTACAGTCTTTGGCTGGATCACTAACCCCTCCTCCTCTAATCAGTGCAAGCACCCTGTAGGCAGGGACCAGGCTTCAGCACTTGCGACCCCCAACACTTCCTACCATCGTTAGTGCACAACTGGCACAAATATTGACTTAAGATAGCACAGACAAGCACGATGCTATCATGTTAGGGAGAGCTGGGTAAACCCAAACCCACAGCATTACGTTTATTTCCAGGCCATCCCTGGATATACTTTTTCTGTATTTCCCCCCACAGCCTCCAACATGATTCCTCTGTTCTAGATGTGTTTTGCCCATCTTATCATTGACGTTCTCTTTCACACCACTTGCTTTTTGCCTCCATTGAATGCGACCTTTCCCAATCCTGCTCATCCTTCTTTCTCAAACCTCCCCCAACCCTCCCTGCCCACGCCCCAACAGCTGCACTCATTCCCGGCTGCCGCCATGTCTAGGGCAGGACTCCACCGCCTCACAGTTGAGCTCCTCAGAGATGTCAGGCCGCTGGAAATTTTAGGGAACTGGGTGGTTTTTGGCTGAGAAGTCTGGGCCTTCTTGGAGTGTCGTAGGCGACCTCCACCCTCCCCACTGCCAGTACTTCTGGAAGCCCCAACAGCAACACCCACAATCCACCACCCTGCCGTGTAAGCTCACAGCCCAGTTAAATATTCTGGATTTTCTGGGCCACTGAGCCACACCTCAGCCACGACATCTTCAAACTCTAAATATTAACATCCCAGTAGGAGCACACTGGATTGATGGGAATGTAATGGAGAAGTCAAAGGACGTCGACAAACAAAACCATTAACACAGAAGGTTCAACCAGCAACAACATCCTTGTGTTGATGGAGACATCAAGACAAGGACTTACTGTCTCCATGATGCAATACAAGAATGTTTATAAATTTTATTTTTCTGAGTCCGTCGCTGTCACTGTCATCCCATTGTTCATCGATTTGCTTGAGCAGGCACTAGTAACGTCTCCAGTGTAAGACTTGTTGCTACTGTTTTTGGCTTATTAAATACGCCATGGGTAGCTTGCCAGGCTCGGCTGCCATTTAGTGGTAACAAGAAATATAAAATATTGGGCCTGCCTGCATGGGGACAGGCTTGAGGGGTGGTTGGAAAAAGGAGGAACAGCTGTGGGGGGATTGGGGCTTGACTACTGAATGCCTATGACAAATGCATCATAACAACCATGGTGTTTAAATGAAGTGGAGGAAAATAAAATAAAATAAAAATACAAAAGCAATATCTCATCTACCTCATGCAGACTTTTCTGAACACAGAGACCTTCCCTTTTCATCCTCTTTGATACTCCCATTGATCTTATCATGAACTTCTGTTACTAGACCTATTACATTATAATTTTCCTACTAGCTTTGGAATAGAAATCCTCTGTGTGGCACTATCTCTAGGAAGAAAGCATTCCTCAGTGGAGCAGAGTGCCTGAGTTTAAAAGCCCTACTGCTAGTACATTAGTAGTTTTGTATAAAATGCTTAGCCTTGAAATATTTCAATTTCCTAATCCATGGAATGAGAACCAAGTACCTCATGTCTAAGCTTATTTTAAAAATGAATTGTGATCATTTATGTTGCACACTTAGCATTTTTCCCAGCATGTAATAATTGAGAGATGGGTCAATATAAGCACTATTACTATTACTTTTAGCATTTGTTGTACTCTGATTTCCCCCACAAAGTAACTATTGATTATAATTTGCTTTCCTAATGGCTAAAGGTCCCACTGACCTGATATCATGAGAACTTATCAGTTAATTAGGTAAGTTTTAATTGCAGATGAATATGTTGACCTTCAAAGTTGTATCTATATGTCTCTTTTGAGTTGAATCAAGTCAAATAAGTCCCTAAGTTCAACTGACTTCTGAATATACTACCAATCAAATTTCTGAGGTCAAGTCCTAAATCTTGGCAACCACAAACCCCGAGTTCTCTTTATGCAACCAGCAAAACTTCATGGTCCGGTCCAGATCCTACTCTGAACTCATTGCCTTACCTCTTTCAGCAAACTACTCCAAAGCTCCAGGTTTCTTCATCTTCCTCACAAAAGAACATGGTAGCACCTCCAACAAATTGATGATTGTAATGGTTGGATAAGATCATAAGTCCTAAGCACTTAAACTGTTACCTTCACAATTATTTTGTTTACAGACAGCCTTATACTTCTTTCTAGCAACAATTTGAACAATATATTTATAAAGCCCTTTCATATGCTTTTTCCTACTTCATGTTAACAATCATTGCTAGCTAATAAATGAGCAAAATGAGAAAGAATAAATAGATAAAGGTATTTTAAGCTCATACAATTTGCAAATTACAAATCTAGTGTACTTTCCTTATCGAACATCTGCTGAGCTAGTTGATATCAACCACAAACAAGGAAAAAATCTTCTGGAGCTCTGAGAGATAGCACAGAGGTAAAGGCACTTGCCTTGTGTGCAGCCAAACCCATTTTGAGCCTAGCATATGTATTACCCAGCACCCAAGAGCGATCCCTTGAGCACAGAGCCAGGAGTATGTCATGAGAAACCCTTCCCCTGAAAAAACAAAAACCCAGTTATTTTTAATCTCACTTTTTAAAAAAACTCTTGAACTTTGGTTTAAACTTTGATTTTCAGTTTTGATGGTACTTTATAGCCTAGCTTTTTTAAGTACGGTTCATGACCCCATAAAAGTCCATGTAACTGAATGTGGGAGTCTGAAAAAACTGGCAACTTAGAAGGTTTCTAAGCAGGCAATAACCAAAATTAATTCAAAATCAACTATGTAGTGAGCCTGAGGGGTTTCTGGCAGCACTCGCTTGTGTTTAATTTCTTTCTCAAAAGGAAAAGACCTGACATTTTCAGGTCTCAAAAGCATGGAAAAGTTTTAGAAGCCCTTCTCCCAAGTATCCTCCAAGACCTGAGATATCTAGTTTTCAATGCTCTGAATCAAAATATTAACCCACCTATGATGTAGTGACTGCCAAATACGGGCCAAGAATTTGAGATGAGACCTGATAAATTTTTGTCTTTGTGGGGGCCCTTTCCCAGAAGTGCTTAGGGGATGAGGCAGTGCCAGAGATTGAGCCCCAAGCTCAGTGTATATGAAGCATATGCTGCAACCCTTTGTGGTATCTCCTCAGCCCTGACCCAAACAAATTATTCTGGACTCTTTAGGGGGTACCTTGCCTACTACAGAGGTAGCAATCTGGACGGGAATGGCCTTGAATACCAAAGGGAGCTTCTGAGATGTCTCCCTTTGTCTGAATAGCTGCTGGTCAGTTTTTGACTCGTGTGGCAAATTTTCAGGTCACATAAATTTGGTAAATTAAAAAAAAAATATTTCAAGGACCAGAATGATATCACAGTGGATAGAGCATTTGCTTTGAATATGGCTGATTTGGGTTCAATTCCAGGCACTCCATATGATGTCCGGAGTCTGCCAGGAGTTATTCTTGAGTACAGAACCAGGAGTAACCTCTGAGCATTGCCAGGTGAGGCCCAAAAACAACCAAAAAGATTTTTTTGTTTAATTATATATGGATACTTTCTTCTGTCCTTAATAAACTAAAATTAAATAGTTTTCTTTCTAGAAAGAATCCATATTTGGGGTTTTCCCTCCTCCACCAAAAAGTATGGTGATAACTATAGGCCTTAAAGACAGAATCCCTTAGAGATTTTGTCTATAAATCTGAATTTATAAACTGGAGAGATAGTACAGTAGGTAAGGTGCTTGCTTTAAGTGTGGAAGTCAATAAAACATCCACGTTAACTTGTGCTTAAGAAATAGCATATGTTCTCAGAGAACCTGATAGAAATAACTCCATTTCAGTATCCTCAATTATAAGAAGTGGCAGAGTTTGGATTCAGTTCCAGGAGAGTGCGTGGTAAGGTATAAAAACATTACACCTACTTAGCAGTAAGAGGATCGGTGGTATAAGGCATAAAAACATTACACCTGTATGCCAGTAAGTGGATATGTGGGATCAATCCTCAGTGCAGAAAGGTGGGAAAGGGAGGGGAGGAGAGGGGAGGGGAGGGGAGGAAGAAAGTAGTACCCTGAATGAACGTTATGGCCAATTATCAGAGGAGCTGGATTTATTCAGAGAATAGGTCTTCCTATCATGAGTTTTTCTGGACAAGTGGCCCTTGCTTATCTCTCAGCTTTACTTCTGGGAGACAGTCTATGGCAAAGGTGGGAGTAGAGTTAAGAAATGTGAAAATAATTGTTCCAAGTAAATGGATGTGAGTAGTAAAAGTCTCAGGAAAAGCAAAAAAGTCATGATATGGAAATTCCTTAGGATCAAGAGCTCGGGTCAGGAAGGGTAAGACGATTCTTAAAAGGCAAATTATCAAATTTTATATCAGTACTAGGTTTGTCTCCCTTTTATTCTACAGTCCTGTTGTAAAGTCATAGCTAAGCAGGCCTCACTTTGTGTATTATACAATTAAAGGGAGTTGTCTGGTCAAAACTTAGCCCAGTGTTAAAGAAGAAATAGTTTCTTACTCTTCCCCATCTCCCCAAGTCAAAGTAATAGCTGAAGTGTTATAATTGCTGAGGAAACAAGAAGCGTTTACTAATAAAGGTGATATTCTGTTAAGAAAAAAATAAAGTTTCCTGCAAAAGAAGAACTGGGTACAATGGAAAGCATCTGATATTTAGTGTCAGAAAACCTAAGTCTGGACCTCTACCCTACTACTTCCTCTACTTATTACATGATCCAGAACTAGTCACTTAACCTTCACAAGCCTGTTGTCTATCCCAATTATAAACAATGCTATCACTCTCTTTACTGAATTTTAAATCATAAACATCAATTTAAATCAGATTGAGATTTTAAATCATAGACATAAATAGTATGGGTTCCAGGGTGATAGAACAGTGAGTAGCTAACCTGAGTTTGGTTCTCCAACACTCTATATGGCATCATCAGATGTAACCCCTGAGCACAGAAACAGGAATAAGCCCTGATCTTCACTGGGTGTGGCAAACAAATAAATAAATAGTATATCTTATTTTAGAGTGAATATTTATAAAAACCCTTTTAAATCTGACTCAGAACCATCGAGGCACAAATACCAAAGACTCTTATACATCTTTTTTTTTTTTAATTGGATCACCGTGAAAACAGTTACAAAGCTTTCCAGTCTAAGTCTCGGTCATACAATGATCAAATACCCATCTCCTCACCAATGCACACCCTCCACCACCAAGAACCCAGTATATCCCCCATCCCACCCCTTTCCCCACCTATGTGGCAGATGGCTTCTATCTTACTCTCCACTTTGATCACATTCAATATTTCAACAAAAGATCCACCATTATTATTTGGAATTTTCCCCAACATTCAGACCTGCCAAAAAGGCATCATTAGATAATTTGTTTTCTATTGCTGATATGAAGAGCATTTTGGATTTATGATATTTTAGTAATAAGTCTGGAGGGATTTCTGCCAAAAGCCGCTGGGTTCCGAGGTTGGTTTGTGTGCCTCTGGGATCATGGCCATTCAGGAGCCAGGAGCCATTCCTGGGCGGCAACTTGAGGCCTCATCGGGGTGGGGAGAGGGGCCGGTTCCACCTTGAGACTCCGCATGCCGCTGCTCTCTCTCTAGTTTGGGGCAAGGGCAGACGATAGATCATTTATTTTCTATTACTCACTTTGTATATCAGGAAAGCTTGGAGGAATAGTCCTGTAGTCACATACCGGAGCCACGCTTGTAGAAGCTCATGGTCACCCAGATTCCATCTGGAGAAGGCGGGGAGACTGCACCTGGTCCATCTGAGGTGTCCCGGAAATATCGGCTCGGTATGGGACCCAGAGAATTCTCCAGTGTTGTGGTGCCCACCAGTTTTCTTCACTGCTGAGTGCAGCAAGATCTTAAACATCTTAAAGGTCAATATTTTCTCTCTGTCTTTAGTAGATTCTCTTCCATTCACACCAAAGGTTACTTTACTCCTCTTAGGCACTCTAAGATTTTACAATATCATTATTAATAAATTCATATTGAGTATCTAATATGTAAATACCTTTCCAGACACAAGAAGGCCCATTGGTGGGGGAAGGTAACAGGTAGGTGAAATCTATACTTAGCAGCTCAATTTGTATAGGGATGCAAGACTAAGTGACTAGAACAACCTTCCTTTCCCAGGTCAAGAAGTCAATGGGGGGTGGTATATGCCAGTTGATGAATATTCTAGTTCATATGTTAGATATAGAACAAGGAGGAAAAATTTCAAGGAGGGTCCATGTGCCCACAGAACTCATGTACAATGGATTTATGCCAAACTTTTATTTACCATCTGGTCTCCAAGGTTACCATTTTTGATTAATGAACCTTAGTGGCATTTTGGGACCCAATTACAAGTACCCATTCAAAGCCAATCATTATCTAGTAAATCCCTGAAAAGTTGGCAGATTTCCTTTTACTGTGTACAATTAGCCTAATAAATGACCCAAAGCCCTTCTGCAGAAGAGTTGGAGGAAGATTTACAGAATATGTTCGTAGTGGGGTTCCATGCACATCCTTGAGATAGACAGGCTTCTTTCCAACAGTCTTTCTAATCAAGAGATTCACAATCTATGTTCTGGCTTTAGACGGGACCACCAGGTAAGGAGGAAAGCATTTCTACTGTACCAGTCCCTTGTTTGACTTCAGACCTAGAGTGTTTCCATTATATGGGGGTAGGGAGGATACTATCTTTTTGGCTGCCCATCTCTTTCATTCCTAGGGTCAAAGGAATCAATTGTGCATAGCCAAAGAAAAAGTCATTTTGCTTACTCCTTTGTCCCTATTTCTTATTACAGTAATTGTAGCTTCTTCATCTCTAGAGGTTAAGAACTACCTTGGTCACTCTCTAGGACCTCCATGGAGAAATTTAGTTATATTGACTAAACGACTATAAAACTTTTCTCAGATGACGATGCTATTTCACTATTGCATTTCCCAAGTTCTTCCCTTAAAAGAATGTCTTCCATAACAGTGTTATTAACTGGGTGCTATGTTGGTCCCCTAGAGTCTCCAGGATGTTTCAAAAAGTGCCACAGATTAAACTTGCATAAATGGGTAGAGGGGACACTCGTAGCATGAGATACTAAGGGGGCAACAGTAAGACAAAAGGGATTACAGGAAGGAAACAAGGTCAGAAGTGGTTCACAATCTGAAACAGTTTTAGTAAATACTGTTCTAGAGCATCTTCAAGAATAGAATAAGGATGAGGGTGAAGGGGATGCAATTTTCATATATTAAATCCATGCCATATCCCTATCTCATCAACATTTGGGTCAATATTCTACATTATGCTTCTACATTTTAAAAATAATCATTGTTGGGTAAATATTTTAGCCAACCAATCTGTTAACATAATTTTCAAAGCCACTTCTAATATTTGATCCATCATCTCTGGTAAGTGCATCTATGTAATGAATTCAACTTGATCCACATTATGCATTCTGGTCCTTGTTTTAATACCCTTAAAAATCTATTCCCACATATTTTCCAGCCAGATCTTTGCTGAAATGAACTAGCCATATTTTGCATTTACTTAATGGTATAATTTTTTTTGTGCCAGACAGAGACAATGAGTATGATGCTAGAAGACCTGAGGATAACTGGCAGCTCTTTGTAAGGAACCTGTTCAACATGAAGTGATTCCTGAACTCAGAAAAAGAAGGAAAGCCAATCTTGTAAGGCCTAGAAAAACATGTTTTTCCTTCTAAGACATTTAAAGAGATATGGAAGTTGAAGTCTCAGTTGCAACAAGTCAACTCAAGTTGAAACTTGGTCTGTCACCACCTTCAACTCACAATTTTGCAGTCCACACAACTCAGTTTCAAGTCAATTTTTAATTCGTATTGGTCTTGTCAATGAAGATACTTCTAAAGTCTCAATAAAAGCACCCTGATAGTCTGGAAATTTTGACTGAGAGTTTGAAAACTTGATCTTACCACTGTCTATATGTAAATTCTTTAGGACTATTATATATATGTAAATTCTTACAGGTATTATTGCTATGTTAGTTAGAACCAGTAGCTATGTGGTCCCCAAGGACATGGTGCATTAAACACTTTATCATAATTAACCATGGATAAAATTTTCTAGAATCACCACTGTATGCTACAAGTAAGCAGTCACCCATTTACCACTGGCAAGGAGTTCTATTTTGTGTTCAAGGCCAACATAAAAACAAAACTTACACATTATAAGAATGTTTTTCCTAAGCTCCCTTCCAATGCAAAGTACTGGATCAGTCAATACAATAGTGCCAATCAGGAAAATGGACCTGAGTAAGCATAGTTGCCAAAATGAAGTTATTATTGTTGATAAAATCACATCAGTGACTGTATAGACACAAAAGAAAGCATGGGGCTCTCAGGGACAATAATTAGAGAAGCAGGTGCTGCAGAGGGAGCTGGAGCACACACGGAAGAGATTGAGACCTTCAGAAAAGAAGTTTGAAAAGGATTCTCAAGAAGCTGGCTCTTCTACCACTGAGAAGAGGGCTTCCGCAGCTGCTGTTGCTTCCTCCAGGCTTCCTGGAAGGAACACAAGGAAGCCAGGAGTTAGACCTCAGAAGAGTTAGTTCTGCAGCTTCTAAGCTGGCCCATGTCCTGATAGTTCCTTGCCGGGAAACAGTGAGGTTGCAATAAGAATGAAGGTGAGAAAGAAGCTGAGACAGAGCTAATCACTTCCTCCAGGCCAAAATGTTACTGAACATTGCTGATAAGTAGAGAGATAAAAAGCACAAGGACCTTCTCCCTTTCTTTCTGGCAACCTCCCCACTGCAGTTCCTAAGAGGATGTCAGGTGACAAAGGGACCAGGTTCTAGAGTTCTGGCACTGACCGTACAGAGCAGAAAGTAAACTGGAGAGAAAAGGCAGCAGCTTCATGATCCCTACAGATAGATCTTACTAAAATTGACCCAAGGAAAATAGAGAATCTGTATGTTTTGAAAAATGGCATTAAGTTAAAGTCAAAAATCTCTCTCCAGAGGCTGAGAGATAGTGCAGTGTTTAAGATGTTTGCAATGCAAGATGTCAACCTGAGTTCAATTTGAGGCAATTCATATGGCCTCTGAGCACTACAAGAATTGATCCCTGAGCACAGAGCCAAGAGTAAGACAGAACACCACTGGGTTTGGCCCCCAAATAAAAACATCTTTCTACAATGCAACTTACAGACCAAGATGTCTTCACTGACAAGTTCTACCAATTAGTCAAAGAAAAAATTAATCCCTTAATTATACACAGCTTCTTGCTAATTAATAATTGGGGTTTAGCATAACCTTTATACCAAACTCAACAAGGATAATATAAAAGAAAATTTATATTTTTATTTCATTCACTAAGAATAATGCAAAATATATAAACAAATATTAATGAAATTAGCAATAAATATAAAAGGATAACAAATCTTATAAATTTGGATTTATTCCAAGAATAAAGTTGAGTAAATGTTAGTAAGTCAATTAGTATAATTCAATGCATTAGTATATTAAAGAAACCATTCAAACATCTCAGTAGATGGAGGAAAAGTATTTGATCAAGTTTAATGTTACTTCACAAAGTTCTTATAGTTAATGCCAAGAACAGAACTTGATTAGTATGTGAAGTTTGTTAATTTAAAACACTATGGCTAATACAATAGAGACTAGACTTAGAAAGTATTCCTTATGAAATATGGGCCAAATAAAATATTCCTCTCACACATTTCTTTTTGATATTGTGTTAGATGTATTAACTCATTCAATAAGGCAAAGCATAATTAAAAGCATATTGGATAAAAAAGAAACATCATATGTAAATAATAATTATGTATGACATAGAAATTTCTAATCTACTAATAAAGTCATGAATTAAGAAAATTTCAAGGTTATATATTTATAATATAATATATACACTATATATGTATATACTATGTATATTATACAAAACCCACAAAATCAGTTGTGGGAACACCTCTGAGGTAAAACTGTCTTTTGTCTTGGACAACACTTCCACAGATAACATTTATAAGCAGTTTCAAAACCAAGTATTTGAGATGTTAGACGGCAACAGAAAGCAGTCAGAAACTAATGAAATCAAACATTGAAAGAAAAAAAGTTTCAGGTTTCTACACAAGGATAATCTATGGTTCAGATAGCATAAGACATCAAGAAGTCAAACATAAAGCTTCTGGCATCCAGACTTAAGGAATCAGTAAACAAGCTTCCAGAGCAACGTGGGAAAGATTTCGGATGAGATCAAGGCACAAGAAGTCTCCATACATACATATAATTCAGCCCAAATCTTGATCAATTATTGATTGCACATACAGAGGAGAAATTCTAAGGAGACCAAGGGGAAACATTTGTAAGGCTGAAAAAATCATTTTAACTATTGCCTTCTCCAGGATGCAGTTTGGAGTTTGGGTCTAGCCAAGACACTTGAACAAAAATAAACATTCTTCCAAGGAAAAGAACAGAATCCAGAATCTCTATAGTTTGTCAATAATATCTAATGTACAGCTTTTTTAAAACTCCCAATACATGGGGAAAGTTATGAATAGAAAAATGTGACTGAGGTCAAGAAAACAAAGGACCATACACCAAATTCGAAATCAGGGTTCCATGAACTTTTTTCCACTTGTGACTTCTTTTTGTCTGAGAAGTACAACATAGGAAAGCGTGGCCAGAAATACCTTGGGATTGCTACATAGATGAGTTTGAAATATTTTTTCACTGAATATTCATAAACAAAATTTTTATTTCTTATTTCCAAATGTTCATTACCCCCAAATTTTAGTTACATGACCTTTTTTTTCTTTTTGGGTCACACCCAGTGATGCACAGGGGTCACTCCTGGCTCTGCACTCAGGAATTACCCCTGGCAGTGCTCAAAGAACCATATGGGATGCTGGAAATTGAACCCAGGTCGGCCGAGTGCAAGGCAAATGCCCTACCTGCTGTGCTATCACTCCAGTCCCTACATGGCTTTATGTGAGGTAACAACTCGCAGTTTAAGAATCTTGGCTCTAGATGACCCAGATATTAGCACTGACTAACAAAACTTGAAAAAAGTTTTCTTCCACAGGTAACAACTCGCAGTTTAAGAATCTTGGCTCTAGATGACCCAGATATTAGCACTGACTAACAAAACTTGAAAAAAGTTTTCTTCCACAGGGTCAACAAGAGTTTGATCCTCAGTACTATCAGGAGAGATTCCTGAGCACAGAACCAGGAGTAATCCCTGAACACTGTCACTGTCACTGTCATCTCATTGCTCATCGATTTGCTCGAGTGGGCACCAGTAATGTCTCCATTGTGAGACTTGTTGTTACTGTTTTTGGCATATCGAATATGCCATGAGTAGCTTGCCAGGCTCTGTCATATGGGCGAGATACTTTCGGCAGCTTGCCGGGCTCTCTGAGAGGGGCGGAGGAATCAAACCCGGGTCGATTGCTTGCAAGGTGAACGCCCTACCCGCTGTGCTATCGCTCCAGCCCATCCCTGAACATACATCAAAAAAATTAATATTTTCAAAAACTTTAAGGAACTAAAATCTTAAAGAACAAACAGAAACTAGGAAGAGAAACATGTGAATTTTAGAATTGAAAAATCACAATATCTTGAATGAAAAGATGACTAGATGACCTTAACAATACATTGGATACAGAAGATAAAGTGAGTTTACTGATAACTCATTTGAAAATATCCAATTTAAAGAAAGTCATTGAAAAGGGTGGGGGCTGGTTCAGAGAGATAACTCAGGGATGAGGATCACAGTCTCACATGTGTAAGATCCTGAAGGTGACCCCTGATACCACATGGTCCCCCAAGAATTTCTGAGACAGAATACATCACATTTCAGGTCTTAGTATCGAACTATTGACTCAGCTAGCAAATGAGTCACACACTTCGTATATACTACTTGGTAAGCCCCCCAAAATGTAAGATAGTTTGAGAAAGGGATAGAGTTTTAATTGCCGACGAGACAATGTCAAACAGTCTAACATGAATGTAATTAGAGTTCCAGAAGGAAAAAAATGGACTGGGGGGAATAATAAATATTTTTTAAATATTGTCCAACATCTTATGAATTCATTTAAAAAATGAACCTAGACATCTAAAGAATTCAGCAAATCTTAAGAAGAATAATTACAATGAAAACCATATGTAAGTAAACTGGACTAAAACGGTTGAAAACTAATGATAAACATATAATTTTGAAAGTAATCAGAAAAATGATATATTGAATGTATAAAATGAATATGTATTATGGCTGAATTTCTCAAGGAAATAAATAAATGTCAGAGATTACATAAGAAGATCTTAAAAGGAGGGCCAAAAGGAAAAGAAAAATCATCCAAGAATTTTGTCAAAATGAAAATATTTTTTAGAAAGAGGGTGAACTGGAGATGCTCTTTAAATAAAGAAAACAAAATATTAATCAGCTATGAACCTGAACTATAATTAATGCAAAAGAAAAGTTCTTTAGATTGAAAAATGATACCAGATGGAAACTTGGATTTACTAGAAAGAATAAAAAAATACCTAAATGATTACTATCCAGTAAATATAGATGGCCATATTTTTGTTTCTCCGTTTTAATATCTTGAAAGGCATATAATTGTTTAGGAAAATAATATGATATGGCTGTGGAATTCTTTACATATGTAGATAATATATAAAATTTCCTATCACCAAGAACTCAGTAGTGAGTTAACAAAGTTATATCCTTGCAGTATTCTTAAACTTTGTATGAAGTGATAAAAATATTAATTCTAAGATACTTTGCAAGCTGAGAATTCATATTTTAATCCTTAGTCTCTAAACTTGCAAATTCATGCACTTAATAATAGAAAAGGGAATAAATAGCAGTACTTCTACATTTTAAAAAAATAATTAATGCAAAAGGGTGAAAAGAGGAATGATCAGCAAAACAGAGGAAAAAAGGAAGAAAGAAAGGGAGAGCTGAAGAAAGGAAAGAAGAGGAGGAAGTTTTGCTTTATTTTCCCAGAAGGTAAAGAGGAAAACGAAAAAACAGTGGGATGAACAGAATCCAAACCATATCAAGAACTACATTAAATGTTAATTGACTAAATACTTCAATTAACAAGCAGAGGTTGTCAGGCTGGAATTAAATAGAGTGATTTATCTACTATGTATATGTAGAGGGGTGCCTTTAAATCAAAAGACACTGATGAGGTTAAAAAGTGACAAAAGACTAACTGCTATGGCCAGGACTTCCAATACTATATTGAATAGGAGTGGCAAAAGCAGGCAACCTTGCCTTGTGCCCGATCTTAGAGGGAACGCTTTTAGCTTTTCCCCATTGAGAATGATACTTGCCATGGGTTTGTGGTAGATGGCCTTAACTATATTGAGGAAAGTTCCTTTGATGCCCATTTTGCTGAGAGTTTTTATCATAAATGGGTGCTGGATCTTGTCAAATGCTTTCTCTGCATCTATTGATATGATCATATGCTGGAAGCCAGCTTCATGAGTGGAGGGGAGAAGGCAGATGGAATAGAGAAGGGATCATTAAGAAAATGATGGCTGGAGGAACCAGTCGGGATGGGAGATGTGTACCAAAAGTAGATAACAAACAAAACATGATGACCTAGCAATGCATGTGTTGCAAGCCATAATGCCCAAAAGTAGAGAGAGAGAGGTTGGGGAATATTGTCTGCCATTGAGGCAGAGGGAGGGTGGGAAAGGGGGTATACCGGGGATATTGGTGGTAGGGAATGTGCACTGGTGGAGGGATGGGTGTTTGATCATTGTGTGATTGTAACTCAAACATGAAAGCTTGTAACTATTTCACAGTGATTCAATAAAAAATTAAGTGACAAAAGAAAATCATACACCATGCAGAGTTATCATAAAAAAGCTAGAGACTCTATAACAAAGTGGATTTAAAGAGAAATATTTGTATGCAATCAAAGTGAAAGTAAAGTGAAATCTATTAGTTACACAGGCGGGGGGGGGCTTAGGGGGGGGCTAGGGGCGTGGGGGGGTTAGGGGTGTGAGGGGGCGGGGTGGAGCTATACTGGGATTCTTGGTGGTGGAATATGAGCACTGGAGAAGGGATGGGTATTCGAGCATTGTATAACTGAGATTTAAACCTGAAAACTTTGTAACTTTCACATGGTGACTCAATAAAAAATTTTAAAAAAAAGAGAAATATTACCAGAAATACAAGAGGATATTTTAAAATGCTTAAAAGATCAAGAAGAGCACCGCCGAGATGTGATCCCGGGGGCCGCACGCATGTGCGGCCTCTCCGCAGCTGTACAAGCGTGAATCCAGACCCAGCAAAACCTCTTTCGGCATGAGCAACTCCTCGCAGAATGTCTCCAGCCTGAGAACTAAGCCTCGGCCCCGTGCCCGCCCGGGAGGGGAAAGGTATTTCTCTCTCTCGCCTCTTTCTCTCCGGGGATGAAGGGCGAGGTGTCCGCCATATTAAGACGACCACAGATTGGGTTTTCAAGCCTGCAATGATCCAATATCTGGAAGAAATCTCCCTGGACTTTGTGTTAAAGTACAGAAATTCCTTATTTGTCTTCACAGTAGGTCTGAATCTAGTGGGGTACTCCTAACAACATTAGTGAGGTTTGTGTTGAAATATTGAAGGTAACCAAAGTAAACAGAATGTAAAATGAAACTTATCAGTTACAAGGTAGGGGGTGGGGGGGCGGGATGGGAGGTGTACTGTTTGGGTTTTTTTTTTTTGGTGGTGGTATATGGGCACTGGTGAAGGGATGGTTGTTTCAGCATTGTATAACTGAGACCTAAGCCCGAAAGCATTGTAATCTTCCACACGGTGATTTAATAAAATAAAATTAAATTAAAAAAAATAATAAAAAATAAAAGATCAAGAAGACACGACAGTTCTAATTTCTTTGCACTTAAACACAGAATTTTGAAGTACATGAAGCAAAATTTGGCTAAATAAGGCAGAAATTAGAGACCAACACCATTCTCTACCGAACAATAGGTCAACTAAAAAACAATAAAATGTAGATGTTGAAGCAGTGCTATTAATTACCTTTGCCTAATTGTCATTTATAAGACACTCCATATCATGAGAGAAAAATGATTTTTTTTCATAATCACATAGGGATTTCCAAATATGGGGCCATAAGTTAATACTCAAAGCAGTTTAAGAATATGCAATGCACCTTTTTTTCTGCTGCAAGAGCGTGGCTGTACCACCACTAGGTTACCACCACTAGGTCTAAGTAAATGCAATACTTGGAGGGTACGTTTAGATGCACACATGCTTTTATTTGATAAGGCAAATGAAACAACATGTAAACAATTGGCAATTCCAGTTTTAAAGCATATGTTGGCTCTTTGTACTATGCTCACAATTTTTACATTTGAAATTATAACATAATTTCTAAATATCTCTATATGCCATCAGTGCCACCCTCGAGAATGTCATGAGACGACTGGAAGGGAAAAGAATGGGAGTGAAGATAGGTGGTCGGCAATTACACCACCTTTGCTTCACTGATGACATCATTCTAATAACACCGAACATTAGCCAAGCAGCACGAATGCTGGCCAACTTCAACCCTTAAGTGTGGTAAGGTCAGACTGCAGATGAATCTCACAAAGACAATGTTAATGAGAAACAGACTAGTTCCTGATGTTCCATGGAACATTGATGCTCTCAATGGAACAAAAATCTCTGAATGCAGCTATGTGTACCTGGGTCGAGAACTCAACATGAGGAATGACTTGGCGCCAGAACTGCGCAGGATGAAGAGAGCAGTGTGGAACGCCTTCAAGAACATCAAAGAAGTGGTTAAGAGGTCTAAGAACCTCCAGCTCCAGGTACATCTTTTTGACTCCACCATTCTTCCTGCATTAACATACCTCAGAGACCTGGGCCCTACGAAAACAGAATAAGAATGCTATTCAGGTCACCCAAAGAGGAATCGAAAGAGCTATGCTTGGAGTATTACGTCTCACTCAAGTGAGAGAAGGAATCTAGAGTTCCGACCTCCATCGATGATTGAGAATCAGGGATGCTGTCTCGTTTGCCAAGGCAACTAAAATCAGATGGGCTGGACACGTAATGCGATTTGGAGATGACAGCTGAACTAGAACTGGATTCCACAGGACATCAAAAAAATGCCTGGCTGCCCACCTACGAGATAATCGGACTTCTTCTTCAAGACCCTAAACAAACGGTTTGAGGCTCTTCATGTTCCTGGAGCGAGCAGACACCATTGGGCTACACTACCATGAGACAGGGACAAGTGGAGATGTTACTGGCACCTGCTCGAGCAAATCGATGAGCAACAGGATGACAAGTGATATTATCAGACAATAAATGAAATTTTTTAAAAGATATCTTTACAGAAAGACATTAAGCATTTATAAAAAGTAACACTGTAGCACTGTAGCACTATTGTCCCGTTGCTCATAGATTTGCTCGAACAGGCACCAGTAACGTCTCCATTGTGAGATTTGTTACTGTTTTTGGCATATCAAATCCGCCACAGGGAGCTTGCCAGGCTCTGCCGTGCGAGCGGGATACTCGTGGTAGCTTGCCGGGCTCTCTGAAAGGGACAGAGGATTTAATATAAATAAAGTATAAAACTTTATTAAGAGACATTAAAAATATCTAAATAGAAGTATAGAAGAATTTCTCAAACAAGTTATATAAAACATTAATCAGAAAAGAATAAAAAAGAAATTCATTTCCCTTAAAATTAGGATACCATAAAAATACTGAAAAGGCAAGTCACAGAGTGGAGAGAGAAAAAAAATATATAATGAATAAAACTTACAAGGGACTCTGTTCAGAATATATAAGATTTCTGTAAGATAAAGTAATCAGTAAGATATCAGTAAGATAAAGACAGTTTTATCAAAGAAGGATACTGACTTATCCATATTGCAAAATTAAAAATGTTATGGCAAGTAAACTTTCAGCAAATTGTTCATTCTCATTTAAAAATAAATTATCAGTTAAAGCTTCAATGAGAAGACAAACCTTTAAACCTTTCAAAGAAAAGAAAAAGGATTTACAATTTGGGTAGGCAAGATATAAGTGTAAAGGGATACAAAAAGAACACACCTTTTAAAGTAATTAACTTTTTTCAAAATTTTTTATTAGTGAATCACCATGAGGTACAGTTACAAACTTATGAACTTTCATGTTTGCATTTCAGTCATACAGTGATCGATTACATCCCTCCACCAGTGCCCATTCTCCTCCAACAATGTTCCCAATATTCTTCCCATCACTCCCACCCCATCCCCCACAACCCCACCCAGCCTCTGCAGCAGGATATTCACTTTTGTTCTCTCTCCTTTTGGGTGTTGTAGTTTGCAATACAGGTATGGCCATCATGTTCAGTCTATAGCCTATTTTCGGCACGCATCTTCCAACCCGAATGGGTCCTCCCAAGATTCTCTACTTGGTGTTCCCTTCTCTGTCTCAGCTGCCTTTTCCCCCAGCATGTGAGGCCAGTTTCCAAGCTGTGGAGCAGACCTCCTGGTCCTTATCTCTACTACTCTTGGGTGTTAGTCTCCCATTCTGTTATTTTATATCCCCCTGAAACATCTTGAGGATTAATTGGCTACCATCTGGCCCCCCCCATTGCAAAACATTGGTGGAGAAAGCTGACTCTAATGAAGACAGAGGGAGATCTGGGGGTGATGCAAGTGCTATGCTCTGAATTGTGCTGAATATGTAAAAGTAGACAGTTGTCAGAATTCAACTATATACTTCAAATGGAGCAATTTCACTGCATATTAAATATACTTCAATAAACCAAATTTTTAACATTTCCAGTTAAAAAACATAAACAATGAGATAGTATTAGCCAGTCAGATTTGGAACAGTTTGAAGAGCCTGTTGGTATTGAGCGTTGGCAAGGAGGAACAGGCACATGGCTTCCGGGTCCCCAGGAAACAGACTCTGAGCTGGAGTGTAAGGCAGGAGAGAGGTAAGAATCAACTTCACATAGAGGAGGAAGCAGCAGAGTCTGGAAGGGAAAACCAGTTGGCCTGACAAAGCCTCTGCAGAGCACTCCAGAGAGAGTGCTGGCCAGAAATGCCCACGTTGGTGCAGATGGTCATGACTTTGTACCTCAACCCCACAGTGAGGACCTAGGCTGCTCATAGCCATGTATGTCCAAGGGCTCAGTCAGTGCCTGAAGCCGCAGGTATGTTCCAAGCCTTCGTAGCCCTGATATTCATATCAGTTCCTTAAGATTTACACTTACATTCTAATTCTTGCTTCCTCTCACTCTCACACCCACCTACTACCCTTCTCTCAATTTCTCTACCCTTCACAATATCTTTTTAGCCTATTTTTAATAATTAAGATTTCAGTTTCAAAATACACCGATAAAATCCAGGAAGCTGGCACAATTGGCTGTGCACATGCTTTGCATGTAGGTCTGAATTAGATTTCTAGGCACCCCCCAGGAACAACCCTGAGCATTGATCTGGGAGTATTCCCAAACACCACTGGGTGTGAGCAAAATAAATAAAAGAGAGGGAAGGGGAGGAATAGAATGAAATCTAATGGTCCTCAACTTAAGTTCTCAACTAAACTTGAAATTAACTTATCAGTAAGGACCTTACCTTGAATGAACCATACTAAGAGATCCTAAAAGTGAATAAGGTGAAGGGCTATGTTGTCTAGTAAATTTTAAAGAATATGATATTTAATTTAATTTTAATTTAATGTCACAAAATTGCCTCTAAGCTCCACTTTTGCAGTATCTCTAAAATTTTGATAGGTCGTGTTTTAACTACACTGTTTTTAAACTATTTTATAAATTTCCCTTGTCCCAAGGCTGTTGTCTAATTTACCTATATCTAGGAATATTATATATGTGCATAAATGTGTGTATATATATATATCTTTCAAATTTGAGTCCTATTTTCTCAGAGAACATACTTTGTACTCATTTAATCTGACATTTTTGCCACAGAATATGTTCTTTCTTGGTACATGTTTTATATGCAATTGAAAAAACTGTCTAGTTTGATGGTTTTTACATTGTTATATAAATGTCAGGTCAAGTTGATTAAAAGTGATGCTTAAGTTTTCTTTTCCTCAATGATTTATTTTGGCTCTGCGTCTTATCTGAATTACTGAAAGGTGGGTGGAGCCCATCATGATTCCGAGAAGGCCTGGAATTTCAGCCAAAGGACCCGAGTCCCTGAAGACTAGGTTAGCAGACTAGGTTCTCTGTGGAACTCAGTCTTGAGGCAGTGGGGTCAGGCTAGAGGCATGGTGGTGGCTTCAGGGTATGAGAACAGCTGTTGGGGCTTTGGGTGGGAGCTGCCTTGACCCCTGCAAGTTTGCCCTAGAGGTCTCAGCTGGGAGCAGGCGTTCAAAAAGTTTGTGACCAGTTCATCTCTTTCAGATTTATTTATGAGTCTCTGGAATAAGGTCAGTAGATGAGCTTACATGGCAGCAGTGGTGGGGCATGGGCAGGGCTGCCAGGTCTTTGGGAGGTCACTCATCCCACCAAGATGCTACTCCCACCTCTTACTTGTTGTGAAACCCTTGTTAGTGTCAGAGCATGCATATGTTTTTGCAGCCTTATTTGCACCCTTGCTTAGGGAGCAGCTGAGAGAGGATGTGATTATAGATGCTTGGTGGCCATACTCATCAGAGCCCATGAAACCCAGAGCGACTCAGCAAGACCAGGTCATGAAAGAAGTCTTTCAAGAGTGCGGACAGGTGTGAGCTCACACCAAAGTATTCAAGGGCAGAATCTTGCATGGACCCACAAACTCAGAACCCCCTGCTCCAGCCAGGAACTTCCCCACACCCTGCTCCCTGCGCTCCAAGTCCCACCCACTTCACAGGTTCATATTTGCCAAGGTTGCCACAATCCCAGTCAGGCCCTGAATCACGTTGACTCACTTGTCAGCCGATTTCTCTACAGAAAGCTCTTAGCAGTTAATTTCTGGCTAATTTATTATCCTTCAGCTTAGCCCTACAGCACCATTAGCTAGGAGCCTGACACGACTGAGTGAAATATTGTCTAATTTATTATCTTATTACTCCTCTGGAACAGGATCAATTAATTACCCATTAAAGTATTTCAGCTGCAGAGATTTATTAGGGGCCCTCTGCATTTTAACAGATGATTAGTTATACATGTTTGTTTGCTTGAAGAGCAGAGACTAGCAAATGAATAGAGGCGGTGGAGAAGAGAGGCGCTGGGAGAGCGGAGAGGGCGCTGGTGCCGCAGGAGGCGGCTAATGGATCTCCTCTGACTCCGTGAAAATGGAGCAGTCAATGACAAGAATTATCGACTCATTCACTTGCGGTTTTGAGATAACCATATGTACAGGGGAAGGGGAGGAGGGGGAGAAAAACCCTCACTCAACTGCTTTTTCCATTCAATAAATTCGCTTCAGAATATATTGGATTGGGGTTTGATGGCTATTTCGTGTTTTGCAGAGTGCTGACACTGGTATGATTCAGTAATTATTGTTTCTTTTAAGTTATTGCTGTAATTTTGCTCTCTAAGATCCCAATCAATTTCTGCCTCTCAAGGGCACGCTTGAAAAGCGATATTTGAAAACAGCCCTCTGATAGATTGTGCCGCTAGACAGTGGCTGAGACAAATAGCCTAATCTGGCACAAATTAGCCTGGCTTCCACAGATAGTTTTATACAGCAATGTAAATTATATTGTCAGGCCTAGTCACTTTCCTGCTTAGAGTGCAGCTAACAAGGAACCATGGAGACATTATTGGTGCTGCTGTGCATCCCAGGGCTGCTACGGAGCCATTTGTAAGGAGAGAGAGTGGGAGAGAAGAGAGAGGAAGGGAGGGAGAGAGGGAGAAAGAGAGAGGGCGAGAGAGGCAGACTTCGGGCAGCAAAAGCAAGGTAGCAGGAGCGAGCTGGCACAAGGAGGCAGGGGAAGCTCAGGCTGGGGGCTGAACTAAGCCATTGGAAGGGAGGTTGCTGAGTGCACACGGGGCTGGTCCAATCCATGGCAGAAATGGGGAGAGAGTGGCGGTTTCGGTGTGCTGATCTGGGAACGAGATTGACGTGCTGGAATCCAACAGAGAGGTGAACTGAACCTCAACCTCCTTTCTGGAAAAATGGTTTGTGCTGGCCTGGTTCTCGGAGGCGGGGGGGGGAGGGGGGGGCCTGGGAGATGTGCTGAATGGAGCTGGAGGAAAATGTGCTGAGCAGGACGAACCGACCAGACTGCACCAGCCTTCCCGGAAAGGTCCGGCACTAGGAAGTGACCGGCCAGGGCCAGGCACCCTTTGGAGGAACAGTGCCCGTGAGTCCTCAATGCGATCAACATTCCTGGCAGAGGGGAATTGCTCCCCAGGGCAAGAAAGGGGCTTCAAAGCTGCCAGGTCTGGAAAGCATCCCAGTTCCTCACCTAACTTCTCTGCCTAAGGTCCAGAGCTTCCCAGAATGGGGCTCCACTGAGTTAAACAACTTGATGCGACTCTGCAACTTGTGTCAAGTAAGCCACATTCAAGTGTGAACCACCGATGGTACACACCAGTGCCAACGTGTTAAGCCAACCAGAGCCCCAACGTGCCTCCCCACCAGTCTTCACCATCCCCCCGCGACATCCTCCTTCGGCCCCTTCTAACATCAAGAGCCTGTCTTCCAGCACTAGAGAGAGATCCGCTACCTGCCTCTCCACAGATCACACCCTCTCCATGGTCCTGCGCCAGGGGCTGGCCACAATGTGCTGCCAAGTTGGAGTCCAAGCTTTCAGAGGACTGACCTGAGTGCCCAGGGGCTGAGAAAGGAGTTGCCCAATGGCAGCTCAAGGCAGGAAGCACTGCTAATCTGACTAGGCCTGGATCCTCCCAGGCTCGGACACAGCCCAGCCTGGAAGCAGTCAGGGGCCACCTCGGGGGGAGGGGATAAGTTAAGTGAGTCTGAGAAATGCCACATCAACCCAGTGCACACAGGCGGCAGCCAGCCTGGGACTCAGGAGATACCCATACCAAAGGAGTCTGTGTGGGTGGGTTTGAGGACAGGTCTGGGCTGCCTGCTCTCAGTCTCCGCACAGGCCGTCCTCACCGTGGAAGGCCGTCTGTCCTTATGGAATGCCAGGATGCGCCATTCTCGTAGAGAACGTTGAGGGCACTTCGCTGAAAAACTTCCGACGGAAAACAGCTTCCCCACAACACCACAAGTCTCTGCTGCTTCCAAGATTTCGGTTTGAATTAAACTATCTTAAGAATAAGTAGTCTTAACCCGCCCCCTTCCATTCTCACTGCAGTGTATGACTCTGGGCCCCAGGTTTTCTTGTTCCTGTTTAGCACAGGTGTCCCCTGCTTTATGAAAGTTCTTGTTGAGTTGGTTTACTCTTTACAAAAGGGCCACCTTACAGAAGTTCTATCTGCGCCAACGAAGGGAAATCTAAAGAGGAAGATTTCCAGTTCTACCACAAAAGTGGAAAAGCAAAGCTATTTATTCATTGATTGTTTCTCCATCGTGTCCGTACAGGCAGTGAGCAATTGACTGCATATGTTCTGTATCATGCCAACTCTTACTCTATGTTCGGGGATTTTAGATTTTATGTGTTAGTTGCTGTGATTTGGTAGATTATCACTTGGATCTTGGAATGCCCTGTTTTTTTTAATATAACAGAGTGGTAATTATTTCTTTGCTTTAAGCCATTTCAGCTTACAAAAGTTTTCAGAAGAATGACTCAACTCTTAGATAGTAGGGAAGCCTGCAGCCATGTACTCCCCAGTGGCTCACGGAAGGACTTTGCTATTACAACCTCTGCTTGGTTTATTTGGAAAATTAGAGTCAAATGTGTAGATGAAAAAAATGCTATGTAAGCAAGAATGACGTGGACTCTTTCCATCCAACCTGATAAAATATATCAGGCAGGGGGCATTTTGATTTCTTTAACCATACCATGTAATAGATAACATATGCCAGATGCTTTATGTAAGTCATGCTTTCTAAATTAATGCTGTAAAAATAAACCCCCGAATGCATAATGGCTCCAATACAATAGGAGTTTATTTCTCACTAAAACTAAGACCACAGACTTCCTGGATGAGTGGATAGTTCTCTTCCCTGCAGAAATAAGGGGCCTTGCCTACTTCTGTCCTTCCATCATGGGGTTCCACCATCTTGAATACCTGCTTCCAAGTTCCTTGTGTACACATCTGAAGAGAAACAAAAGCTGAGATTTGGCCATGGGGGGTATTTTTATAGTATTTACAGGCATGGCAGTAGACCACTTCCCTTCTGCTCATGTTGAGTTAAAGCAAACTAATCACACGTCCCCAGCATCTTGGCCCTCACTGAACAATGCCAGCAACACCTGGACATTAGTGAAGCAGTGGACAGGTAGTCATCTCTGGCACACAATGGAAGCACTATGTCTACTGCACAAATGAGGAAACTGAGGTATAATATCCAAGGTCACATGGCTAGTATGTGAAAAGTTATTATTTAAACCCAGAGTTGTCTTACGTCAAACCTTATGACTTTGTTCCGCCAAATTAAGCCACACAGGAAAACAATCTAATCAGGAACATAAACTTCAGAGAAAGTATTCTCCCCAAGAATCAGGTCAGGGTTTGGTTTATAGAACACCTAGTGCCAAGTGTTCTTAAAGTGTGATATATGAACCCCGTGTCATACTGACCCTTGGATTGAAGAAAAGACCTAGATTTTTTTTCCTCTGATGGCAATGACAGAGATTACTACCAGGATTTTCAAATGACAAAACTGAGACTCAGAGAAGTTGAGTTTTTGTTTAAAGTCATAGGCACAGTTAAGTGAACTGCAGGCAAAATTAGAACCTTTCTTCTTATTCCAGTTAGGACATTCTCAGCTCCTCACTCTTCCACCTCACTGGGCCTTTCATACCACAGCTGGAAATTAAATCAGAGACCGTCATATTCTCCATGCTGAAAGCTTTTTCAGATCATGTGTTACCTGGAAATACAGTTTGAAGGCACTAACTCTTCCTTTCTGTACATTCCCCAAAATGATCAAATTGAAGACTCCACCAATGTGGATATCAGGACCATCTCCATCAATCCCAGAGGAAGAAGAACAAAATTATGCCTATTTTATTTACATCCTCAAGGTTTGGATTAGTATCTAAAAATCTAGTGACTATACAATAAGAATTTATTAAATGGATGCATGTACAAATGAGTAAATGCATGCATTACTCATTTCCTCACCAAAAATACATAATAAATTAATGTAACTTTCAGGAATAGAGACTTAAAAGCAAGCTCCCAGAAGAAAGCAACGCAGAAAGTCTCTTGCCTGCACGCCTGGCTGTCTTCCCCGGGGTCCCTCAGAGGGGATGGGCTCCAGCTTCCCTCCCCACCCCGAGCAGAACTCACGGAGGCCAAAGGCCACCAAAGCCTAGCCACAGCCATGCTCGAGGCCCCTCTCCACACACGTTCGGACAGGCCTCACGCATGAAGGTACCGGCAGTGTGTAATCCCATCAACAGCCAACATCCAGAGACTTAAAAGCAAGCTCTCAGAAGCACATGGCAGCAAAACGGCTGCTCGATATCTTATAGCCTACTTCTCCCTCTGGGAGAAACTAGCAAGGTACTGAGAGTTTCCTGCCCACATGGGACAGCCTTGCAAGCTTCCCATGGTTTATTCATATGCTAAAGCCAGTAACAAGCTGGATCTCATTCCCCTGACCCTGAAAGAGCCTCTAGTGCGGCATCATTGAGAGGGCCGAGTGGAGAGAGGCTTCTAAAATCTCAGGGATAGGATGAATGGCGAAATGGACGATCAACGGGATTTCGTGATTCGTGGTTCAGGAATAGAGGAACAAGGAAATATATTACCCCTTCAATTTATCTACTGGATTTTGGACTATAACTTTCTGCATTTGTGTGTGTGTTTCTCTAGTGAGCATGATATATTCTTAACTATTTCAATCTATTAAAATAAAATTATACCTTTTCATGCAGAACGTAAACATTTTGCAGCTGTGTGTGGAGGTCAATCTGTCATCTCTCCATATCTTTTATGCTATAGGTGGTGTACGTATTACATGCATTATGTTATTAGCTTTGTTCAACAATGGTAGAATTTATGCTTTAATGTAATGTGTATTTTAAATAAACCAGGAAGAAAAATGCTACTTTGTTGTTGTTCTTATCATGGTAGTGCTTATTCTCAGGGACCATGTGGTTCTGATAATGAAACTCAAGAATTCACATCCAAAAGATAGGTACTCTATCACTTAAGCAACATTCCTGGCCACCAGAATACAATTTTATATACTCTATCTCTTATTATTTACTTTTCCTTATTCTCTTCATTCTGCCCTGAAGACACATTTTTCCATATGGTATCGTTTCATTCCCATCTAGAGAACTTCCATTAGCATTTGTTGTAGGGGTCTGTTGGCAATTAATCAGCGTCACTGTTTTTTTAATCTAAAAACGTCATTATTTTATCTTCCTTCTCATTATATTACATTTTCACTGGAGATAAATTTTGTGTAGTCAGTTTTCTTTCGTCACTTTAAAGATGGTCTTTCATTATTACCTTGACTCCATCAAATTGCCTCTCGACACATAATGTGTCCTTTGTTTGTGATTGTCTTCAATATTTCCTCTATCTGTTTTGTTTTACATGATTTTACTATGATTTTCTTAGCATGGTTTTCTTCATATTTATCCTGGTTTGTGTTTCTTGAGTTTATTAAATGTTTAAGCCTTTCTTTCACAAAAAATGAAAAATATTTGCTCATCTTTTTTTCTAATACATATATACATATGTATATTTCTCCATTCTCTTTCTTTTAAGTTCTATCAGTGTCCCCCTTCCTCCACTAATGTCCCCAGGTTCCCTCCTACCCCTTAACTTGCCCCCTAACCAGAAACATGTTACCTATTCTGATGTTGTATCAGAGCCACCTAAAGTTCTATTCATTTTTTTGACATTCTATTATTTTGATCTGTTTATTTATTTTTTCTAATCTTCTGGTTGGGTGGAGCAATAGCACAGCGGGTAGGGCATTTGTCTTGCACTCAGCCGACAAACTTGGGTTTGATTCCTCCACCCCTCTCAGAGAGCCCGGCAAGAGTATCTCGCCCGCAGGGCAGAGACTGCCAAGCTCCCCATGGCATATTCGATACGCCAAAAACAGTAACAAGTTTCAAAATGGAGATGTTACTGGTGCCCGCTCAAGCAAATTGATGAACAACAGGAGAATAGTGGATAGTGGATTCTTCGGATTGAGTACACTAACTTATCTTCAAGTTCACTGATTATTTAGGGTGATTATTTGTGGGGGGATGTAGATTCTATAGCTTGCTGTTCTTAGTATTTACTTCTGGTTCTGTGTTCATGGAACATTCCTAGCAGTACTTGGAGACCATATTTGGTGCCAGGGATTAAACTGGACTCAGCCGTGTGCAGAGCAAACATGCTACCACTGTACTATCTCCCAGACCCCTGTCTGTTTTTAAACTCATTACTTATTTTAGTTAATTTGGTTCATTTTTACTTCAGAATATTCTGTTTTGGTTCTATTTAGTTATTTTAAACAGATTCTATTTTCCTGCAATTTTTATTTGTTTTAAGCATATTTTCTCTTATGTCTGTGACCACGTCTGTGATTTACTTTTAAATCCCCAATAACTAATTCCAAAATTTGTATCTCATAAGTGTTGATACTTACAGATTGTTTGCTTTGGAAAATACATCACATTCTACAAGATCTTTCTGTCCTGAGCAGTTGAGATTATGTTTTTCACTGTATTGTACTGTGGATATTCTGAATTCTGTTACGTCCTGCTAAAGAGTGTTGAGTTGGTGTTCTTATAACAATAATTAAGCCAAATAAATTGGCTATAGTTAGGTTAAAATTTGTCTCCTGGGCAGAAGCTCAAATCTGAGTTCTTCTATTCTTAGCCTAGCTGTTGAGATCCTACCCCATGCATACTTGAACCAGACATTTGGGTGGAGTTTACATTTAGCAGCTACACTTGCCCAAAACCTCTGTCCTCAATTCTTCAGGTCAAAAAGATTGAAGGTTTCCCATAAGAGTTTGAGCCTCTTCATGTTGTGCTGCTACAGGTAACAGCCACAAGTGTTAAAGCCTGGTAATGTCTGAATTTATCTTTCCTTCCACACATGCACGACAAGTACATGTTCTTCACCACTGAGTTTTGGAAAACTTTATAAAATTCAGTAGGAAAAGGGATTATGAGAAGATAGTCTTATTTAAACAGTGGGTAAGTTTTCCATAAGAGTTTGAGCCTCTTCATGTTGTGCTGCTACAGGTAACAGCCACATGTGTTAAAGCCTGGTACAGCTAGGCTATGTAGAAAACATATCCCTACTATTCTCTTATTTCATGTGTCAATTCTCCTAAATAATATGCCAGCTTTTGTATTAACTTGCTCCAACAAAACTTAAGGGAATGGCAAATGGAATTATTACAAAACAAATCTATAAAAGTCAATTTGCAATGATTGCAAGTGACTTTAACCAATATAAATAAGATGTTAATTCGTTATTGAAAATGTATAATATCCCTTAGAAAGCTAGGAGCAAACAAGGAATCTGAGATCTATTATATGTCTGTCGGGTGGGGGGAGGATAAGGGAAAGGAGGGAACCTAGGAACATTAGTGGAAAAAGGGGGACACTGGTGGTAGGATTGGTACTAGATCATCGTATGCCTGAAACTCTATTATTGACATTAAGACATGAAAAGAATCTTCCAGCTTTTGCTTACTTTCTAGTGCATTCATGTGGGTTTTAAAAATCCACAATTTATAGTTGTATATACAGAGTAGATTGATCTGATAGGAACCTACTTGGCCATACCAGAAATAGAACTCTCCCAATAACCTTAAGAGGAAAACTTACCCACTGTTTAAATAAGACTATCTTCTCATAATCCCTTTTCCTACTGAATTTTATAAAGTTTTCCAAAACTCAGTGGTGAAGAACATGTACTTGTCATGCATGTGTGGAAGGAAAGATAAATTCAGACATTACCAAGCTTTAACACATACCATGACAGCATCTTAAGGATGTGAACAAGCACTTATTGGTCATCCACTAGGTGCCAAACAGGAAATTTTCAACTAAAGCTACAAATGGATAGTATATATCAAAGCACTTCCAACTCTGATTAATGTAACTATGTTCCAGGTACAGTCTGTCCTATAGTACATGAGCATAATTAATAATAATAGTTACCATGTTGGATGCCAAATGTGTGCCATGCACTAACTCTCATCATAACAATTGATCATTTTTGTCATCTCTATTTTATGTAAGCAGTGTTACAAGTGAAAAATTTTAGTGCTGCATTTAAATTTTAACTTGGATGCTAGCTGACCATCTCATAGGGCAAAATTGCTGACCACATATTAGCCCTCATACTAGGTGGTAACTTACCTATAAACTAAGACTAGAAGATTTCTATAGCTTCCTAACACTAAGAAATTACTTTGTACTAATGCCAAAACTAGCCTTCAACTTCCTCTCTGTGTGCTTTCTTTACAGCTGACTTCATTAGCTTTATAATAACAACCAATTCTTGAGTAGCCATTAAGTTCAAGAACTATATCAAATGCTTTACATACCTAGAGAGAATCCTGAGACTAATTAAAAAATTGTAAATGCAAGGACTGGATGTGACTGAGTGGTAAAATGCGTGCTTTTTATGTAGAAGATCTGGGTTGAATCCTCAGCACAGCACTACATAAATAAGTAAATAAAAATATAAGACTCTGAGAACAAGAAAGTGTTTTCTTTCATAGTAATATGAAAGACTATAGGTCCAGAGATAATTCTTAATAGCCCAGGGTTAAGAACTTTGCTTTGGGCAAAGCATCATTCCTCCAGTAGAATGACTGTCCACCTCAAAATGCCAGAGAGGGACTATCAAGTACAGTGGGAAAGGTTTATACACAGTTGACCACAAGCACCATCAAGAGGAATTTCTGAGTAAAGAGCCAGAGTAACCTCAGAGCATCACTGGGTGTGATTCAAAAAACAAAACAAAACCAAAAAATTCCAGAGAAAGACACTCCACTTGTTCTCCCAGAAAGGCAAAGACTTTGTAACAGGCTATCTGCTCCCCACCTTATTCGATTTAGATGACTTGGGTGGCAGGGGAGAAAATTAAGTTTGGACAGAAACATGTAGGGCCTCTGGCAGTCAGAATACCCCTACTCCTCTGTGTACAGAGGAGAAAGTCAAACAGGCATTATTCCCTCATTTCTACAATGCATCTCAACCCAAGAAACCAATGAAAATGTCCTTTCTCAAGCTATCAAAGCTCTAAGATCTTTGAGGAGCACAGAGAGATCTTTCACATCCTCAGAGTTATTTGAAGTGACCACTGAATTCACTTGAAAGTAAGGACTGGAAAAAAAAAAAGAAAGTAAGGACTGGAGCAATAGTACAGCAGGCAGGGTGCTGGCCTTGCACATGGCGGGCTCAGGTTTGTTCCTGTCTCTACACATGGTCCCAGTCCCCACCAGGAGTTATACCTGAACTGAGAGCAAGGATATATCCTAAGCTGGGTGTGGACACCCCCTTCAAAAAAACAAAAAGTAGTTATCTAGTTTGTTGGCCAGATTTCAAGTCTCTCCTGTATAACAAGATATAAATACATATTTTTATAAGAGTATAAACACTTAAAAGTTTTAAGGATATGTTATTGTACAACATCCATTACAAAGTGCCAATAATCTACAGTATTATACTTGATGTAATAAATATAAATGAATATATAATAAATATTTTTATTATCTCATAATTGCTGACTTACATATTGTTATAAAATCTGAGTCATACAACCAGAGCTGGTTGTACCTAACTGATCTATCTAGTTTAATAAATAATTTGCTTAACAAATAATTGTCAAATGCCTGCCTGTGTCAGGCACCAAAATCAGAGCTATGCATGGCTGTGTTTCATATTCTCTATCACAGTCTGATAAAATGCACGGGCTTCTGACCACAAACCCAGGGACAAAGATCCAAGCCTTGTCTCCTTTACTCATTAAATGAAAGACCTTAACTAAGTCATTTCACTTATACACCTATAAAGTGGAGGTAATTTATATGACCTCTCTAATGATTTGGGGAAGTTCAAATAAAGTTACGTAAACAAAAGCATTAAGATATTTAAATCATAGATAAATGACAGTTATCATTATAATTAAATATTACTATAATTTATATGTATTGCTATTTGGTTTCCTCATATTACTTTCCTAATAATTTTCCTGGCCAGAAGCTATTGTTGCTCTTGCAATACACAGTCACTACAGCATTATACAAAGGTCGCACAGAGTAGTAGCGAGCAAGGGGTAAGGAAATGATTTGAAGAGTCAGAGAAGTAATTCAGCTATAGAGCTCAGCTAATATGTGTGAGACCCGGAGTTTCATCCCTGGAACCACAGAAAAAAAATTAAAACAAGAAAATGATGTGAAGATGATATGTTCTTATGAAATAATTTGTTTTATTCATCAAAAATAACAGTAGCCTGATCTATTTCAAAAACCTCTTTAACTAGTAACAAATACTGATAATTTTTCAAATTATTGGTTTGATAGATAAATTAGTAAATATTATTATTATAGAGCCAAAAAATATAGGTCAATGAACTAAGCTCAGGCCTTACACACTGGAGACCTAGGTTCAATCCCCAGCACTACCAGGGGTGACCCCTCATCGTCAAGCTGGGAGTAGCCCCTCAGCACCAGGCATGGCCCCCCAAAAGAATTACAGAGTCATGAGACGCTATAGGAACATTGGGCAGGAGTTGACCCTAGTGGGAAGGAGTAAGGCCTTGTGACAAACTCATGCTAAATTGAGCTCTTCAGGATAAATGATAATCAGCCAAGCAGGACAGGAAGCAGAAGAATCCCACAACCAAGAGATCGGTGTGTGTGAGAGGCCAGAATCGGAGGAGAGCACTGCCAAGTTCAGGAGTTTAAGTGAATCAACTATGTCAGGCTTTTAGAATATGGTCAGACAGACAGGAAATGAGCCTGGGGTCGCTGCAGAAGGCGTCTCGTGTCAAGTATGTGAGAGAGAGCATTAAGAATTGGGGTTTGCGGCCGCTATTGTGGCCACACAACCTCATATCTTTTCATTCTCAGCAATGGAAAACAAATTATCAGATGCTTCCTTTCCAGCAGGTCCAACTTTGGGGGGAGGGTGGGAAACTCCAAACAATAATAGTGAGTTCTTTGTTGAAATATTGAATGTAATCAAAGTAAAGAGAAAGTAAAGTGAAATTTATCGGCTACACAGGCGGGGTTGGGGGCTGGGGGGGTGGGGGGGCAGGGGTGGGGGGGCGGTTTACTGTGGTTCTTGGTGGTGGAATATGTGCACTGGTGAAAGGATGGGTATTCGAGCATTGTGTAACTGAGACTTAAGCCTGAAAGCTTTGTAACTTTCCACATGGTGATTCAATTAAAAAAAAAAAAGAATTGGGGCTCATAATCACATCCAAAAGAATAAAAGCAACTGGCTCAGATGTGGGGAGAAAGAAACTTCTTCACTGCTGGTGGGAATGCCGACTGATTAGGCCCTTTTGGAAAATAGTATGAGCGATTCTCAAAAATTAGAAATCAATCTCCCACTTGACCCAGCAATGCCACTTCTGGGAATATATCCTGGAGAGGCAAAAAAAGTATAGTAGAAAAACACGAGTGCCCGAGTATGGATGACTGGTTAAAGAAACTTTGGTATATCTACAAAATGGAATACTATGATGCTGTTAGAAAAGATGAAGTCATGAAATTTGCATATAAGTGGATCAACGTGGAAAGTATCATGCTAAGTGAAATGAGTCGGAAAGAGAGAGAGAGACATTAGAAAGATTGTACTCATCTGTGGAATATAAAATAAAATTACAGAATAGGAGACTAACAGCCAAGAATAGTAGAGATAAGTACCAGGAGGTTGGCTCCAAGGCTTGGAAGCTGGCCCCACATGCTGGAGGAAGAGGCAGCTCACACAGAGAAGGGAACACCAGGTAAAGTGTGGTTTGAGGACCCGCACGAGATGGGAGATGCACACTGAAAATAGAATATAGACCAAACACGATGGCCACGTAGTGCCTCTGTTGCAAATCACAACACCCAAAAGGAGAGAGAGAGAACAAGGGGGAATGCCCTGCCACAGATGTGGGGTGGGGGGAGTGGGGTGGGAGGATGGGAGGGATACTGGGAATATTGGTGGAGGGGGCTGGGCACTGGTGGAGGGATATAAACAAAATGCAAACATGAAAGTTCACAAGTTTATAATGGTAACTCATGGTGATTCACTAATTAAAAAAGAAGAAAAAAAGACTGAACAGTATTTTCTGATCATTAAATATTTTACTGATAATTTGTGAAAAAAAAGAAAATAAGAAATGGCATCTGCACTTGTATGTTCATTGCTCCACTGTCTACAATAGCCAAAATCTGGAAAAAATACGAGTGCCCAAGAACAGATGACTGGTTAAAGAAACTTTGACACATCTATACAATGGAATACTATGCTTCTGTTAGAAAGGATGAAGTCATGAAATTTTCATATAAGTGTATCAACATGGAAAGTATCATGTTAAGTGAAATGAGTCAGAAAGAGAGGGACAGACATAGAAATATTGCACTCATCTGTGGAACATAAAGTAACAAAATAGGAGACTAACACCCAAGAATGGTACAAATAAGGACCAGGAGGTTTGCCCCATGGCTTGGAAGCCAACCTCTCGTGCTAGGGGAAAAGACCGCTCATATAGAGAAGGGAACACCAAGTAAAGGGTGTTTGAAGGACCCATTCGGGTTGGGAGATGCATGTCAAATGTAGACTATAGATGGAAGAGAATGGCCACTCAATGCCTCTTTTGCAAACCACAACACCTGAAAGGAGAGAAAGAACAAAAGGGAATGCCCTGCCACAGAGGAGGGGTGGGTTTTTGGGGGAGGGATGCTGGGACCATTGGTGGTGGAAAATGGGCACTGGTGGAGGGATGGATACTCCACCATTGTATGACTAAAACGCAAGCATGAAAATTTGTAATCTGTTACTGTACCTCACAGTGATTCACTAATAAAAAATTTTAAAAAAAAGAATTGGGGCTCATAAAAAAAAAACACTGAAGACTAAGGAGGGATTCTAGGATCATCTTTCCATTGTTCTAATGTAATGTGGACACAGAGTGGGGATATAGGTCTGAAAGTCCAGAGTAAGTGGAAGGAGACCAGTTAAGAACTAATCGCAATGACCCACGAAAGAGATAATGTTCTGTACTGAGCTAGTAGCAACAAGATAGAGAAATCTCTGAATTTGAAATTTTGAAGAGGGATAAATGACTTGAGTCCAAAAAAGATGTGACGTGCAGCAATAAGGGAAAATGAAAACTCGAGAATGATCTTTAGCAGACTGAGGAGATAGCTGAAAGGGGCAGAGTATGTGAATTGTACATATGAGACTCCAGATTAGAAAACCAGCATCACCTGGTGCCCTGAGAATCATCAGGTGTAGCCCAGACAGCCCTCGCACACTGCCAGGTGTGGCCACTGGGCCTCTGAGTATAGCTGGGGAGGCTCCTACTTATGAAAAATAAAATGACTTTAGGCTTCTTATTTAAGCAGCTGGCAATAGGGAAAGGGCAGCGAGCCAGGGAGCAATCTGCAGGGGGAGCTCTGAGGGACATAAGAATGAGGAAAGCTTGTAACTATCTCATGGTGATTCAATAAAATTTTTTTTAAAAATGAGTTTAAGAGAGGTGGTTGGAGCTGCCTGAGGCAGAGCTTGGTCACTTCCTCCCTATAGTTTTTAATTCTGAGGAACTGGGGAAGGGAGACAGAGGGCAGGATTCAAAGAACTTGAGTGACTATATGAGTGGGATAAATGATGCCTGTGTGTCTAGGATAGTTTTCATAGATCTATTTAATTTTTTATCATTCTATTGAGGGTTGATAAAGGCCAGAGGCTTTTGTCTTTTTTTTTTCAGTAGGATGTCCCAGGTTTTCACTGCGACATGGTTTCCAGGTAGGTTTATAGTCTCTAACTTGACGAGGTAGGGCTACCCAGGTTGAGTGTGGGAACCACCAGTGGGTGACGTTCTGAAAAGGGAGCCAGCCTCACCCCGGCTTCCTCTTGCCCCTTTCAGCAGATCAGATCACAGTGCGTTGGAGGTACCTATCACCATGTGCAAGAAAATATCCTAGATGAGAAGTTAAGAAAGCAAAAAGCCCCTCTATCCCTGGGCGAATCTATGAAACAGACCCACCCGTCCCGGAATGATGAAAACCTCTTGGCAAAACCTTTCTCTTTATGTGAAAGAGACATAAACTTCACTCTTATTCATGCCATTATGTATTGGCTTCTCTTTATTCCAGCAAAGTAGCCTAATGACACAATTTGCTAGAAAGTTGGATAAAGGTCTCCAGAAAGCTTTTGAAACATAAAAGGGTACTGAAATTGAAATTGTGACAAGGAGAAAAGATAAGTACACAAACACAGTCGGGAAGGGCAATATTTCTCAACTGGAGGCTCCCAGGATATTCCAAGAGCATCACAGGTGAAAATCCCAAACATGGAAACAAGGAGAGTCATGGCACAAGACTAGGGAGCCAACCAGTAGGATTAACAAGAGAGGGCAGGAGGCCATGGGAAGGAAGTAAGATCAGAAGAGGCCACCTTTGAAGAAAGGTTGAGAAATCCCAGGCAGAGGCTACCAAACTCCAAGATTATGATGCAAACTAAGAAGTGAGAGAAAAGTAAGCCAAACCCAGAAGTAGGTGGGAAAACTGCAGAGGGGTCACACAGGAGACCCCAGTTTGAGTTAGTGTCTTGGAGGTCATCTTGAGTGTGGAGCACAGAAGCCATGGGCAAGTTCTCTGAGAAAAAATAGCAGTGATTTGACTTCACCCTGGTCACTCAGACAGCATGGCTAGAAGGGAAAGGAAAGAGGCAAAACCTACAGACTTTGGCAAAGAAATCATCTTTTTAGTTTTATCTTCAATTTATTTTTTAACATCACACATTATTTCCTTTTATTTTGAGACAACATTCATTTACATGGCTATAGTTTTTAGGGGGGCAGGTCCATGCCTCTCCAGAGTATGAGTTATTATGCCGTAACCACCATCACATACCACTAACCCTCCAGCACACCCCTCACCCCTCGAATCCCTTCCCCATTCCTTGGTCTCCCATTCCTGCTCCATCAAGATCCACTGGCTAAGTTTAATTTGGTTTAGTCTGTTCCCTTGATTCACTTATCTTTATCTCTTTATAAGTGAAATCACTAGTATTTGTTCTTCTCCTTTTGAATTATTTCACACTTAGTATGAGTCTCCAGTTCCAGGAATGTTGTAGTAAAAGACAAGATTCCACTTTTTCCTTACAGTCTAATAGTATCTTATTGTGCATATATACCACATATTCTTTACCCGATCATCTGTCCTTGGACCCTTTGGATACACCTGGATCTTGGCTATTATAGTGCCACAGTGTACATCGCTGTGCATATATCTTTCGGAAATAGTGTTTTTGTACTCTTTGGATAGCTTTTCATGCTCAAGAAGAGGAATTTCTAGATCATCCAGTGTAGGATAACATAGCCTCAGGTAGTTTAGGTTTATTGGGTTACTCCCGTTACAGTGCTCCTATTCCTCTTTATTTATTTGTAGCTTCTTTCTTAGTGTTCTGTTGACTTGTAAATAATGTTTTTCTCTTCTCCTTGAGTCCTTTGCATAGTTTATTCAGAGCAAGTCCTTTTTGTATGGACACAGGAAGACTTAACAAATGTTATGCTTTTGTAACCTGGGAGTCATTTGACTCTACATGATATTTTCCTCCAGGGCATCTGTTCTCTTGACCTAAGCCTCAGCTGCCCTTACTTCCTAGCATCCCCAAAGCAGGGTCCCAATGACGTGGGACAAGAAGGACCCAGGGCAAACGGTGAGTTGTGTGCTACCCTGGCATCGAGATGGGCCTGGCCAAAGTGCCTAACGCTTAACTATAAGTTAAGAGCTTGATCATGGACAAATGCTGTCATGATCCAAACAGTGATACTAGATTTGGACCCTGCTAGGGTGAGGAATGATTAATCTGGCCTGAGTGCTGTGGTCTGAGCCTGTGGCAAGATGTTGCCAGGAGAGCTGCCTTGCAAGCCTCAATGTATCCCTTGCTATGTCCATACAAAAATAACTAGTATTAAGATGTTAATAAGTTCCTGAACTAAGGAAAAGAAAAAAAACCTTAAGAGTGAGGAAGGGCTTTGGAATGCCCTGCCCTCAGGAAGGGCTTTCTTATGTTGATTTTGCTACCTGGCTGGGTATAGCCTAGAGGGCAAGGTGGGAGAGAGAAGGAGGAGGAGACAGAGAAGCCAGAAAGAAGCGGCAGTAGATCCAGAGAGAGGCCGGAGCTGGGAGTGTGGGAGATGAGAAAGATGAAAGATTGAATAAACGGTAACTAATCAGCAACTAGCTTGGTCCTCGTTCATCCTTCGCCTTTCCATGACCACCGGCCTTCCCGATCCAGTCCACACACTGCGGTTCCAGGGCACCGAACGTGGGCGGTGAGACAGAGCCGCCCGGAGAGCCTTAGTTTTTTACAATCCAGCATATCCACTTTAACTATTTTGAGAATTCTCCATACTGCTTTCCATATAGACTGGACCAATTTACATCTTTAAGAGGCAGAATGTTCTTTAATATGGAAGAGATTTGAACCTATTTAACTGCTCAAGGTAACATGAATATGAACCATAACTTTAGGTTACAAGAAGATGGAAAAAAATAAAGTAGTGCAAAGAAAAGCAGAAATACAAGACTTCTATTTTAAAAGAAAGGAAGGATTCTACCAGACCACATATTTGTCACATTACCCTGAATCCAGGTTCACAACCCTTTCCTACCATCACAGTAGACAAGCAGTTACCAAGTCAGTCGAGAGAGACTAATAACAGTTTTTGAATATTTACATAACGGTCTAATTTTTTTTCCAGAATTTTAAAGCCAACCCAATTAGTAGATGCTCAGTGCCAAAACTGTCTACATTTTATTAAATGTATGAATAAGTGTATATAAAGCATGTACAAATCCCAGTTAGAAAGTTAGAATAAAAGCTCCTTGAAGGCAAGAATTGTAGAGCTTTATCTGCATCCCCAGTGCCTAATGGGTGTTTATGAATCATCTCAGGACTCAGTTGATAGACCTAGAATTTGGAAAACAAATATTTTTCTTTAGCAAAGGATTCATCAAAAGGTACTCTCCAATAATCGACAGATCTAGTACATTTAAAATCAGAATATTACTGCAGGTAAGGGACTCGCCTTGCCTTTGGCCAGCCTGAGTTTGATCTCTGGCACCACAAATGGTCCCCAAGTCTGCCCTGGAGTGACCTCTGAGGACAGAGACAGGAGGAAGCCCTGAGAACAGCCAAAACAATAAATAAATAATTAAATAAATAAATAAATAAATAAATAAATAAATAAATAAATAAAATTGGAATAGAAAATGTACACTCAGATACTGTATATGGACACATTTTAGAACTTTGAATGGTTAACAGATTCTAGCACCTGGCATTTCCAGGGCACATCTATTAAGTAAAAACAGGAACCCAAATTCTCTCAAATCAGGGAGAAGTATAGCTATTTGAGGAAGATATTCAGCAGCAGAGAAAAAATGTATAGTTCTGTAGCCAGGAGATAGGCATGGGTGGGACAAAGAACCTGACAGACCACTTAGATCATTTTCGCCCTGTGTTTAAGTTCATTTCCATAGCTTCACTAGAGTCCTTGTCATTTTAACCTGGGTTGACAAAGTCCAGGACCTGCCTATTTTTCTTGCCTCTGGGTGAGTTTTTCTCTGAAATTGATTATGAAAAAGAAATAGGCAGCTCGATGTGGCAAATCTTCTAACATTCTGAAACTCATCCACCCCATGTCCTCAGTTTCTGAGTTGTTAGTCTCTTTACCCTCTTTGACCCTGTCTGAACAGTTAACTAAGAGGCAGACAGTTCTTGAGAGCTGTGTTTTTCTCTTCCAGGTCACTGTGAATAATCCTCAGGAATAATGTTCTGATGGTTGGATTGAGGAGAACTTTGGCCTTTAGTCTTTATCTGCTTCACGGGCAGAAAAGACAGTTGATAGGGACCCCAGAAACCAACATCAAGAGAGACAATGCCTTTCTTTTGTGGAAGAGACCATGGCCTGAGTGGAGGGCTGAGTCTAAAACTTAATGTCCTGGCACCTAGTCCATGGTTCCCCTGAGTGACTTCCAAATTAAGACATTGTTGCTTAACCCAAATTTGGTTGTTCTCCACCTGAAGAGTCAAGAGATGACACTTCGTTTTTAAAAGACAAGAAACACCAGAAGAGAGCATAACATGATGCTCACATAACCATGCCACTGGACCCCATGCGAGGCTGTTTCACTCAGGGCGCCCTGGAGGGAGGCAGATGAGACCCTTCCCCACCCTAAGAGACCCAGCCCCAGCAGCCGAAAACCTTCAGAACCCAGCTGCCACCATGCCCCTGGCCAATCTCCACACGCTCGGGCCAAGCATCACCCATGAGTGAATCTATTCCTGCATACTTCATAGGACACACCCTACCCATGTTCCAAGAGTACCACACATTTGATAAGATTCAAAGTAGGAGACAAACAACCTTGGAGGGAAATATGCTTTTTTTACATATATATATATATATACGCATATATATGTAAAAAAAGCATATATATATACACACACACACACAACGTATCCTGTTTCCACCAGGTTCCGCCACTCCCTGTGGCGTACTCATATGCCAAAACCAGTAACAATGCTGGATCTCATTCCCCTGACCTTGAAAGAGCCTCCAATGCAGCATCATTGGGAAGGACGAGCAAAAAGAGGCTTCTAGAGTCTCAGGACTAGGACGAATGGAGACGTTACTGAGACCACTCGAGAAATTCAATGATCAACAGGATGATGATGATATATATACAAAAGGCACACAAGTCTCAACCTTAAACAACATGTTGGTGATCTCTTACAGAAGGGCTTAATGGCCCCTGAGTGAAATACAATCTCCACAGTCTTTCAGCAGTTTTTCATAACAAACAATACAAAATATATTCTTTCTGCTTTGGGGCAGGAATTGGGGTTCAGGTCGAAAACATCCAAAATATGGCGGTGGGATGGTATAATGGTGGTGGGATTGGTGTTTTAATATCAAAAGTAATAAAATATTGTGAACTACTTTATAAAATAAAAAAAATTTTAAAGACAAGAAACAGACTCAATAAAACTAAAAATATGAGATCTAAGCTGCAACCACTGAAGCTTTGTAATGTGCCGGTCAAGTTGACAGGTAGGGATGGAGTGATGGGGTGATGGGTTGGGGAGGGAATATAGGAATGCTGGTGGAACGAAGTTAGCACTGGTGGTGGGATTGAAATATAATGTGCCTAAAACTCAACTATGAATAACCTTGCAAATCACAGTTCCTTAAGCACACACACAAAAAAATTCTTTTAAAAACAAGTCAGTTAAAAAATAATAATAATAAATGGAAAAATGAAAAATAAAAAAAAATTAAAAATAAGAAAGTTGGTTGAGGTGCTAGCAGTCTGAGATAGTGGGCTTGCTGTCCCCAAAAGCCATCTTGCTCTCTGGCAGGATTAGCGGCTTGCTGAGGGCTGGTTGGGAAAATGTGCTAGCAGAAAATTGTGGGAATTGGATCAGTAGGAGGAAGGAGTCTAATAAGCTGCAGGAACCTTTTCAGAGATTCCAGAATTGTCACTTACCTGATGGCAAGAGGAGTCCTTGAGCCCAGTAAGCTATGGGAGATTTCCCGGGGAGTTTGTAACTGAACCTGGCTCAACATCAAATACACAATCTTTGAGAACATCTTGCATTCAGGGGAGGCAGGAATAGTGCCTTGGGGGTAGAAGATTCTAAGAAAGACACCTGAAAGCAACAGGATAACAAGGTGGTGTCTCAACCCTTCAGACCTGGCCTTCTCACGACCTGGGTGGGACAGAGTATCTGCATCTCTTTGTTTGCTCTTCTCGTTGGATTCCTTGGGTCAGACCCTGTTCCCGAGAGACACACACTTTCCATTTGTGCTCCTTGTGGTTGTTTGCCCAACACCCCGAAAGTCATGGAGTCTCGAAACCTCTCCTTGTACGTCTCCTGACTTATTCGGATCTTCACATTCTACTCTCTTCCCCAGCCTTAAAAATAAAAGGTATCCCCAAGCCTCTAGCCTGTCTGGGTTCGCAACCATTGTGCAAGTTCAGCCTCTGAACAAGGCAGATGCCTTATGATTCCCCACCAGCCCTAACCCTGTCCACTCCACTCCAGAAAGGCCCAGCCAGGGAGTCAACATTCCTTGAAAAGAGTCTCTGTCACTGGGTGTGAGAGACACTTTGAGAGGCCCTTTTCTCTGTTTCAGGCATTTGCATCCATATGTTTATATGTATTTGTGTGCATGCCTAAACAGGCATGCATGAAAAGACACACATACACATATACACACACGCGCGCGTGCGCGCGCAGACACACACACACACACACACACACACTACGTGGCAGCCAAACAAGTTGAGGGGTGGGGAATGGAATACACAGAAGAGAAAACGTCCCTTTTATATCTGCAGGCTGCCTCCAGCAAAAGCATTCCGAAATACGATAGGTTAAATATATTGCTGCCATTACACTCTACAAGAAACACATTCCATAAAAACGAAGGTGCTGTAAATTATACAAATATGATGCTAACAAGCCAGGAAACGCACCGCTAATGAGGTCAGCTACAGAACTCCCGCAGCGCTGCAAATCATGTGCCAATCCTGCGTGTGAGGTGCAAGAACCGCATCGGGTCAGCATTTTCCAAGTGTGTTTGGAACCTGCTGTTTGGTGTATGGTTACACAGGTAGATGAAAAACCTCCACTTCTCCCCGCCCCCCCCGCACCCACCCCCAACTTTGTTTATGTGTCAAATATCCAAGGCACCAGACAAGCACGCTCTGCATTAATGTACCTGACTATTATGTCTATTGTTCTCCTGCTCCGCACAGAGAATTAGTCACTCAGATGTGTAAATATTGGTTACAGTTTTGAAGCATGCAAGCTCTGTGTTTCCCTCAGCCCGTTCCTAGAGGAATCATGCGTGCTGCTGGCACCAGGTTTTGTACACGCTGTATTTGCTGAAGCTCTAAAAATCAAATAAACATGTTCTCGGCTCTTGAATTATTAGTCCATTCACCATCTTTCCCCGTTAGGGGGGGGACGATAAACACGCCGAAATGTGGCATTTAGGAACTGCAACAAGATTTCTGTGTGGCATTTACAAGTTGGAGAACAATCGAAACAGCCTGCCTGTGCCTCTGTCACAGGCCTTCAGCGCCCAGAGCCGAACCATCTGAGAAACTGCTGCTGACCTCTTAGCCAAAGAGACCTTCACCTAGGGGATGTGGGCAGCCTCTGTTTCCCACAGCTGTGAGCTGGGAGGATGAGGTTGCTCCAGGAGGCAGGCAGAGGGGGCTTCAGGAACCTGGGCAGCAAAGAAACCTATATCTGGGGCCCACGTTCCAAAGCCAGAGTCACATCTGTTCAAAGCAACTCAGCTTTCCCCTTTGACAGCTTCACACTCTCTCTCCTGCCCTGGACTAGGACTAGCAGAACCCCAAGAGGGAGCTTTGGGGCATTGCTCGGAATGGTTAGATTCACCTAATAGGCCCCAAACTGGCAAATCATGTGGAAGAATAGAGAACCTCCAATTTTATAGGCCAATCCCACCGTTTCTTGGCACAGTTTTTTTTCCATACCATGTTCCAGGGCAGTGAAGGTTTAAAATCATTGAGGTGAATAAATAGGAAAGTGGGAAGTTCCATGTGAGGTACACAAAAGAACGTAAGCAGATAAACATCACCGCAAAAATATCTCCTGCATCCCAAACGCCAGATAAGGCATTTATGGTACAGCTCAAGTTTAGAGACTGCAGCAGGGGGTGAGGTACTTGTGTTTGGAACCGCCTGGCCTACCACTAGTCTCAGACACCTGTTTATACTCCACAGCAAAGGTTTTATTGAGTCTGCTCTCCCCAGTCTAGGGACCCTGCCGTGGATCTATTTGTACACACATATCACAGGTTTTGGAAATAACTTCAGCACATAAATGCCATTATTTCCAACAGAGTTGGTGTAAACCATATTTACTACTCAAACACTCAGCTCAAAATCGAGCTGCAAGGAAACAGGAGCAGCAGCCGCTGCAACAATAACAACAACAACAAAGAAAGCTGTGACAACTGCAAACCGCCACCACAAATCAAACCAACTCGTAAAGCGGCCTTGAGGTGGGAGACGCAAAGCCAGAAAAGAGCAAAATGGCAGGCGGTGGTGGTACGCGGCACATTCGCAAGCAAATTGAATTAGTAACTCCCTGCTCTCAATTAAAATAAAGATGGACTGCATGTGGGGTGCACACGGGGATGTGAAAACAGAGAGGGGAGGCACCGAGGGAGGGGGGACACAGGGAGAAGCAATCATTTTTCACAATGCCATAAAAATCTCAACAGTCTATGTGATCAGACAAGGGGATCTCGGGGAGCATATGGGGCTATTACTGGTGTCCCACAGCTGCCTTCTAGCCAGCATGGTCAAAACAAGAGGTCAAAGCAGTCAACATCCTCCCTTCCCTGGGGTGTGTGGACTGTCTCACTATTAACTCCAGTCAAGAAAAGAAAAGCCACCACCCTAGAGCCACGCTAGTGTCCTACGTGGGAATTTTCATGCATTCACTTCCTTGACGAGCATTCACTAAGCACCTGTGTGTTTGGCACCGTGAACCATTGAAATATATGTATGCTATCACTATTTAACAGAGGAGGAAGAAATATCAAATAAGAAAACGATGGTTAGGGAGGAAAGTGCTGGTCACTTTTCAGAAGCGAAGCATAAAAACAAAGAATTGTACACACTTGACAGGGAGAGAGTGGTTCCGTGATGCGATAGAGACTCAGTACTCCCTGGCACTGGCTACATGCCAAGTAAGGAGATAGCGCTACAGATGAGGTGATCTGCAAGTCTACAAGGAGGTGGATCTTGGAGGTGGAAAGGACTAACTGAGCTGGACAAGATAAAGAGAGAAGTAGAATCTATGCAGGAGAATTGTCTGGGGGCACAGGTTAGAAGGTGGGTGCACTTGTGTTTTGGGGAATCTAAATGATAGCTTTGACAGCTATACAGTTTTATTTAGGAGAACTGAGGCAAGTCATGTTGAAAAAGTTATTTATTTCTATTGAATACTAAAGCCGATCCGGGTTCGATTCTTCTGTTCCTCTCAGAGAGCCCGACAAGCTACTGAGAGTATCTCACCCAAAAGGCAGAGCCTGGAAAGCTCCCCATGGCATATTCGATATGCCAAAAACAGTAACAACAAGACTCACAATGGAGATGTTACTGGTGCCCGCTCGAGCAAATCGATGAGCAATGGGATGACAGTGCTACAGTGCTACTATACAAGCTAATGCTGGCAGTTGGGGAATAGCTGTAAATGACCTATAATGAACACAAAGCTCATATCCATGGGTTACATCAATTTGTATCTAAAGAGTCGATGAAGAAGTGGGCACATGACTGACACAGAAGAGGGAGGATGTGGCTGCGTGCAGTGTCTATCCTGACCCACTCTGACGAGAGTGCTCAGGGCACTTCAGCACAGCCTCAAACCAGCTGACAGTGCTTGCAAGCAGCCCTGAATTCTCTCAGGCAAACTGTTGGAGGGCAGTGGTAAGGGTACCTGGGGGAGTGACACTGAGCAAGGGTGTTTCAGACAGCTGAAGAGACCGAATCCAGGGAAGGTCGGCTGTTTGTAATGGGGATGAGCAGAGAATCATCAGAAGCCTGAACAGATAGCGTGTGAAATATGCATTTTTCTCTTTCATTTTATACTATTTTTATGAGACCTCTATGTAGATGCAGCAAGCAAAGCTCTTGGCTCCAGCCCTGTGGGGTTGGCAGATTTATTGCTGAATAAAAATAAAAATATATTTAAAAGGATGAAACAGTTGGGCTTCCAGGCCAGGTAGAAGGGGCTATTTGAAGTTGAAAGACACCAGATCAAAAATAGGTCTTGGCAAGTGAAAACAGAGATAAACAAATGTGACTAACTTAAACTAAGAAGCTTCTGCACCTCAAAAGAAACAGTGACCAAAATACAGTCTACAGAATGGAAAAGGATATTCACCCAACACCCATCTGATAAAGGGTTGATATCAAGGATATACAAGGCACTGGTTGAACTTTACAAGAAGAAAACTCCCAACCCCATCAAAAAATGGGGGATGGAAATGAACATAAATTTTCTTAAAGAAGAAATCTGAATGGTTAAAAGACACATGAGAAAATGCTCTATGTCACTAATCATCAGGGAGATGTAGATTAAAACAACAATGAGATATCATTTCACACCACAGAGACTGGTCCACATCCAAAAGAACAAAAGCAACCAGTGTTGGTGTGGATGTGGGGAGAAAGGGACTCCCCTTCACTTTTGGTGGGAATGCCGACTGGGTTAGCCCTTTTGGAAAACAATATGGACTATTCTCAAAAAATTAGAAATTGAGCTCCCATTTGACTCAGCAACACCACTCCTGGGAATATATCCTGGAGAGGCAAAAAGGTATAGTAGAAATGACATCTGTATTTGTATGTTCATTGCAGCACTGTGTACAATAGCCAAAATCTGGAAAAAAAGAGTGCCCAAAAACAGATGATTGGTTAAAGAAACTTTGGTACATCTACACAATGGAATACTATGCAGCTGTTAGAAAAGATGAAGTCACGAAATTTGCATATAAGTGGATCAACATGGAAAGTATCATGTTAAGTGAAATTAGTCAGAAAGAGAGAGACAGACATAGCAAGATTGCACTCATCTGTGGAATATAAAATAACATAGTGGGAAACTAACACCCAAGAGTTGTAGAGATCAGGAGGTCTACTCCACAGCTTGGAAAATGGCCTCACATGGTGGGGGAAAAGGCAGCTCAGATAGAGAAGGGAACACCAAGTAGAGGATGTTGGGAGGACCCATTCGGGTTGGAAGATGCGAACTAAAAGTAGACTATAGACCAAACATGAAGGCCACTCAATACCTGTATTGCAAACTACAACACCCAAAAGGAGAGAGAACAAAGGGGAATGCCCTGCCACAGAGGCAGGGTGGGGTGGTGGGGGGTGGGGTGGGGGTGGTGGTGGAGATGAATGGGCACTGGTGGAGGGATGGGTAAACGATCACTGTTTGAGTGAAATGCAAACACAAAGGCTTATAAGTTTGTAACTGTACATCACAGTGATTCTCTAATAAATTTTTTTTTTAAAAAATAGGCTTTTGGGGGCTGAAGTGATAGCACAGTGGGCAGGGTGTTTGCCTTGCACGTGGCCAACCCAGGTTCGATTCCCAGCATCCCATATGGTCCGCCAGCACCACCAGGAGTAATTCTTGAGTGCATAGCCAGGAATAACCCCTGAGAATCACCAGGTGTGACCAAAAAGCAAAAAAAAAAAAGGCTTTCACGGGAGAGGAGGGAAGGATCCCTATTCCCCACAGATCTGCCTGCGTGCCTTGTGCTATCCACCCTCCCCCAACTGCCACCAATTCTTGAAATGGTTCTAAAGCCCCCTCTAGCCTGGCTGTGGCAACCAAATGGGATCGATCTATCACAGGTCTCATCTTTTCCATGGCTCTTTCCTTGGCGCTATTCCTGTCCCAACAGGCAGAGCTATAGCCTCACAACAGGTGATTCTTCCACCAGAGCCCAAGGCAACGGGCCAGGCAGCAAGCAGACCCCAACTCAGGTGCAGGAACCAGCCTAGTCTTATGTTCCCAGAAAAAATCCCATTCTCAGACTTTCCACTGAAGACTCAGTCCACTCAAGGCCACTTGGGGCCACTTGCTGGGGAAGGGGACATTGTCCAGACATTTGGGCACATTCCCTGCATGCAGCCGACCCTGGCTTGATCCCCCACACCACATGGTCCCATGAACATCACCAGGTACAGCTCTGGAGGCCTCCAGGCACTGCTCTGGTGGCCAAGTAATCTTCAGCACTGTAGGGCCTGAGCAGAGCGTCTTTGGGCCCTGGTGCTGAATCTCCAGCCCTGTTGGGGGAGAATCCTCAGGAAGGACCCCAGGGCCTCTTGAGCAACACTTGGGAAGTCCACAAATAAATAAATTAAGTATTAATGCCAGCAAAGGAAAAATCTATATGCAGAGTGCCACCTCCTTTTGGGCATTCTCCAGAGCCTCTGCTTCCTGGTCTTGCCTCTCCCCCTGCCATCCTGAGAATGTCTTCCTCTCTGCTCTCCTTTCCAGGGTCTATGCTGCTCTTCATCTTTGCAGGACACACTCACCCAGAGATCGCCCACAAACCAGCAGCCACCTTCTGCCCCCAAGTCCTGGAGGCCGTTTTGTTCCCAGCTCCCCATTTGTGGAGGAGTAGGGGGTGGTTGGGGCCTCACCTAGGAGTGCTCATGCTAGAGGGACCGTATACTGTGCCAGGTATTGAATTAGGGTCAGTCACATGCAAGCGAGCATCTTACCCAGTGCACTATCATTCTGGCCCCTGTTCTCAGCTTCATTCTAATTTTTGCCTTGGCCATATTTACAACTGCTCTGTATTTGCTTCTGACACTGTCTATGCTTCTTTGTCCCCCAAGCCTCACCATCTCCTATCCACGTGGCCCCTAGACCTCCTTCGCCAACGTGACACTGCCAACCTGTGCGGCTTGCCTCTGTTCCCCTCTTAACACCCTACACCTCACTCCAGACCCCCAAGAGGGGGAGTTCATGTTTGCAAAGTGCTGTGAGGAGGAAAAGAGCTAAAGCACTTCTCATCTACAGGAAGAAAGCAATTTTAATTGAAAAATGAAATCACAGATTACATGCAAATCTTTGTTGGCAAATTTCAATTACCACCAAATTAAATGCATAGCTAAGCTAAGCATCTTCGGGACACTCCATTAGTGATCTCCCAGGATCTGTCCAGAGCAATCAGGTCTGCTGTGGTAGGAGGCATCTTGCAAAATGCTACCCCTCGCCAAGAAGAATTCAGGGAACTCAGGCGCCAGACGTCTAGGACCCCCCGCCCATGGGCCTCATTCAAGCCGATCTCAGCTGGGAAATGAGGGATAAGGCATGAAAAGGAAGAAATTCTGACTGTTTTTACCCATTTATCTTCCTGGTCATTCAAAAAAGAAAAAAGGAAACAAAGCAGGTGTTTGGGGGAAAAAAATAGATAATATCCTAGTCCCACCCATATTAGTGATCCTCTCTCCAAAATCACCTCAGCACAGCCCTGGATGACGCTGAAGCACGAGCTGCAGAACTAAGATGAGCACCAGGGCCCTTCGCCCAGGAGTTGGGGTGCTGGGATGATCTAGTTGACCTTAGGAACAAGGCCTGTTCCCACACTGCTCTGCGCTATGCTGACCCCATACTCTATTTGCAAGGGTCACTCTGTGTCACTCTCTGCTGCCACCTCCTAGGCTGATTCATTTGTTCATTCATGTCCTGCACCTTCACTTTTTTTTTTTTTTTTTTTTTTGCTTTTTGGGTCACACCCGGAGATGCACTGGGGTTACTCCTGGCTCATGCACTCAGGAATTACTCCTGGCGGTGCTCAGGGGACCATATGAGATGCTGGGAATCAAAGCCAGGTCAGCTGCATGCAAGGCAAACCCACTGTGCTATCACTCTAGCCCCTCACCTTCGCACTTCATGGGCACTGTGTTGGGCCCTCAGATACCAAACCTGACAGCTAATCACCCTGCCACCCCATCCCTCAGGAGACAACATCCTCTCTCTGGATAGCTCCAGGTGAATTTGGGGGAGGAGGGAGAGGGGAAGGAGAAGGGTCACTCTCACTCTGTCTCTCTCTACCTCTCTCTGTCTTTGTCTCTGTCTCTCTAGCTTTCTCTGTCTCTCCTCTCTCTACCTCTCTCTGTCTTTGTCTCTGTCTCTCTGCCTCTGTGTGTGTGTGTGTGTGTGTGTGTGTGTGTGTGTGTGTGTGTGTGTCTCCAGTGACTGAAGCACAGGGTGGGTCTCCTCCACGCCTTTCCACGCCTTTCCATCAGACAGGAAGTTCCCTGTCCTCCTGAGATCAGGCACAGGCTGGCCAGTCCCCCAAGCCCTACAAACTCAAGGAGAATTGGAATCGACCTAGCGCATCACCAGCTCTCCTTGCCATGGGGGCCCCCTTGCTCTTGCAGGGCGGGAGAAGCGCCTGCGCTCTGCTAGGAAGTGATGTGCAGGCTGACCCAGGAAGCACTGGGTGAGTCTGAAGGCCGACCCTGTAAAAAACTAAAGCTCGCCGAGGGGTGCGAGCACTCGCAGGCTCTCCGGGCGGCTCTGTCTCACCGCCCACGTTCGGTGTCCCGGAACCGCTGTGTATGCTGTCGGTCGAGGGCAGGCGACGGAAGGAAGAAGGCCAGACTGGTTGCTCGATCAGTTTATTTCATTCTCTCTCTCTGCTTCTCTCCCGGCTCTCGGTCTCTCTCTGGATCTGTGTATCTGGCCCTTGTGGATCTGCCCCCGTGGATCTGGCCCCCCAACCCACTCTTACAGCCTAGTTAAATCTCCCCAGCATGAGGGGGTTGGGGCGTACACATAGGTGTGGTCACCATCAATAGGGTAAGGTTCCTTTCCCTAGGGGATGCTTCTCCTAGGACTTAATTCTTTCAGCAGGAGGATCCATCCAAGGGCGGAGTCCCATGAATGTGTTTCTCTTCTCCTCAGCCAGCAAACATATAAGAATTCATAATATTAATTATTTTGTATGGACACAATAAGAGATGCATTAAAGCTTATAGAATTGCTCTCCTGGGGCCATCTCAATCTCAGACTACAGTGCTCAGGCCAGATCAGTTTTTCCTATCCATGGCAGGGTCCTAGTCTCATAATTACTATTGGATCATGACAGCATTTGTCCATGATCAAGCTCTTAACTTATAGTTAAGCATTAGGCACTTTGGCCAGGCCCATCTGGATGCCAGGGTAGCACACAACTCACCGCTTGCCCTGGGTCCTTCTTGTCCCACGTCAGGGACCCTGCTTTGGGGTGCTAGGAACTGAGGGCAACTGAGGCTTAAGTGGAGAAAGCAGATGCCCGGGAGGGAATAATATTCGAGGCCAATTAATTCCCAAGTTATAAAAACATAATATTGTCTTCTTGTGTCTATACAAAACAGACATAGTTTTAAAGTAAATTATTCAAAAGGCACAAGAAGAGGAGAAAGGCAATATTAACTTATATAATATAAATTCAGTATCCTAGGAAGTTCTGACCTTACAAATTAGCAGAGTCAGATTAAGGGAAAGCTGCGGATTAACTCTTTTGGGGAAGAGAGCATGGAGAAGTGATTATAGCTAAACAAAGGGATGGGAGAGATTCGGGAACACCTTGATGGGTGTGACTGGGGTAAGCCTAAACTCCGGGGAAAACTGGGACAAGCTACTTGTGGCAAGCGGGGAAAACTGGGACAAGCTACTTGTGGCAAGCGGGGAGAGGACAAAGTAATGTCATCCTACATCTGTGTGTGTGTGTGTGTGTGTGTGTGTGTGTGTGTGTGTGTGTGTGTGTGTGTGTCTCCAGTGAGACTGAAGCATAGGGTGGGTCTCCTCCATGCCTTTCCACGCCTTTCCATCAGACAGGAAGTTCCCTGTCCTCCTGAGATCAGGCACAGGCTGGCCAGTCCCCCAAGCCCTACAAACCCAAGGAGAATTGGAGTCGACCTAGCGCATCACCAGCTCTCCTTGCCATGAGGGCCCCCTTGCTCTTGCAGGGCGGGAGAAGCGCCCGCACTCTGCTAGGAAGTGATGTGCAGGCTGACCCAGGAAGCACTGGGTGAGTCTGAAGGCCGACCCTCTGGGGCGTGCCCCGTGCCGAGAAGCGGCGGGAGACAGCTGGGTGGGGAGCATGCCCGGCCCCCCGCGAGGGCTAAGCTGCGCCCCGCCTCTGCAGAGCATGTGGCTCCTCCTGGCCCTATCTGCCAGATGGCTCCCGGAGGGGATGATTTATTAGGTGCAGAAAGCTCGCTGATAAATTTTCCTGCAAGGCCCCGGCAGAAGACTGGGGGTAGCAACAGCCCAGCGCAGGCAGCTCTAATGGAAAGTGCCGTCACCAAAGAGCAAAGCATTATTTATGACTGTCTGTAATGCCGTTCGGGGGAAATTCATCATCGCCGCCCTGCTCCGTGCGCGCGGGGACAGCAGCTGGGGGGGTGGGGGGCCGGGGCGCCGGGACAGGTGGGGAGCCGGCAGAGCTTCCCGTGGAATCTGCCAGTGGAGACAGGGCCATATTTTCCCGGAGTGACCTGGCTCCCCTTGTCAAGCGCTGACCTACAAGTGCCCTCCCCGTCCCTCTCCCCCCACACTCTCCCGACAACCCCCCCCCCCCAGCGAAACGCAGAGACGAGGCGTTTCTTTGTTCTCTGTGCACAACCACAGAGGACAGTCCTCCAGAAACAGTCACCCAAAGACCACCCCTGTCCTGATGAGCACGATGCCAAGAAAACGGCTGTTCTCCCATTTTTTGCAAAACTCCCCCCGCCCTCCCCCCAAAGAAAAACCAGTAGGGGCTCGGAGCCACACCCTGGTCTGGTGGCTCTGTAAGGGGGCGAGGGGTCCTACGAGAACCCCCCGGGGAAGTCTGCACATTTTCTCACTCAGCATGCCCTTGCGGGGTTCCCTGAGGACTCAGTGGATGGGGACACTGAGGGCCATCTCCTAATCACCATGCCTGCACTGAGACCTGGGCCCTGCGGTCCACTGCCTGTGTTTCCCGTTTGTATGTCCAGACTAGCCTTGAGCAACCACCTGCCCTCTGCCCAGGCGCTCTGCTGTCACGGGAAGCTCTCTGCTTTCATACTCCTCTGGGCCATCAACAAGGCTCTGGGCACCTGGTGGCCTTGTCAAATGCGTGCTAATAAAATTGCACCAGCAGGCTGGCAAGATACTGGGAACGGGAACCCGTGTGTCCCACATCTATCACCAGGATGGTATTCACAGCATTTCAAAGCACACGTCTCCACCCACACATCCATCAACGGGCTCGAATGGAAAGAGCACTGGATTAAGAGTCAGGAGAGCCGGTTCTTGTGGCAGCAGCATCAAACATGTTTTGAGTGCAAGCCACAGCCTGGTCAGGTGTCACCACAGGTGCCAGTGCTTAGACTTGAGCAGCTCTGTTGACTCTGACACCCCGCTGGGCAGGGGCTGCAGCACAAGCAGCGCCCGCCCGCTCTCCTGAGACAGCTCCGGTGAGAGCGGGAAGGTGTGCAGAAGACGCAGAACATCCAAGTTCTCAGGGGAGGAGACATTTGTGCTCCGTGGTCCTCTCCACCAAGAACTGTGTGAAGGTGCCTGGGACGTGTTCGCTTACTCTACACCGTCGTGACAATGTGTATGGCCTTGGTTTGATGATCATACTCACAATATAAATTTGAAACCACGGTGTCGACTCTCCAAACATGAGCTGAGTCATTTTCCCTCTGAGGTTTGCTTTGTCTCTTCTGGTCTGAGAAATTAGGAGTGGGACTAGCAGTTCCATGAGGTGCCTTCAGCTTCAAATCCCTGAAAATCAGACCAGCACACAGGACCCAAATCGCCAGGAAGCCGCAGCCCTTGGAGGGAATTATTGATGCTCCCATGAGCTCTATAGGAAAGGGACTACTTGATTGGTGCTCAAAAATCTGGGATTTAAATTCATCCTCCACAGGAACCAGCGGAGAATATGGTGCTAGAATCTACCACAATTGTCTCCTAAAAGGAGGAAAGTCAGGGCTGGAGCAATAGTACAGTGGGTAGGGCGTTTGCCTTGCACGCGGCCAACCCGGGTTCGATTCCCAGCATCCCATATGGTCGTCTGAGCACCACCAGGGGTGATTCCTGAGTGCAGAGCCAGGAGTAATCCCTCTGCATTGCCAGGTGTGACCCATAAATTTAAAAAAAAGGAGGGGAGTCTGGTTGATAGAGGGCCTGCCTCCCAGACAAGGGGTGTGATCCCCTTCACCATATCACACGCCGAGTGCAGTCTCAGATGCACTGCCACTGTGGAATCCCAGCGCCAGAGAATTACAGCACGCCACAACCAAGTGTAAAGGCTGAAGACCCTGGGAAGGGAAGGGCAAAATATGCAAATATATATATTCTTCCTTAACATATATATATATGTATATATATATACACACACATTTAAGGAAGAAGGAAGAAAAGACAGGAGGAGAGGAGAGGGGAGGGGAGAGGACAGGAAGAGAGGGGAGGGGAGGGGAGAGGAGGGAAGGGGGCAAAAGGAGAATCTGACGCACTAGGCCCAGGAAGGCCAACCAGAGAAATCAGTGGATGGTGGAAACCTCAGGAATCTATTCTGAGGAGCTCACAATATTCTCTGGTGAGGACATAGTGATGTCACTGACAAGCCCCCACCCCCTCCCATTAGTCTTTTTGTCACCAGCTCCACAGCAGACCTATATTTCAGAATCATGACAAATTAGATCAAGAAAAGAACCTACTGGGACCAGAGTGATAATACAGGGGGTAGTGTGCTCGCACAGGACCCACCTGGGATTGATCACTGGCACCCTATATTGGTCCCCATGCCCACCAGAAGTGATCCCTAAGCACTGAACCAGAAGTAAGCTCTGAGCACTTCTGGGTGTGGCCTAAAAGTGTTTCCTTTAAAAAGACTCATATAATTTAATACAACAGATTAAATGAAACTGCATGGACACAGAGGACTAGAGATAAAATTATTTGCCCAAGATAGCAAAGCAATGCAGTAGTACAGCTAACTGGAACCCAAGCTTCTTGTCATAAAGCAGTGTTCTTCCATACATGGTGACCAGTCAGCCCAGTGGACACTGAATGGTCTTCTCCAAGTAGACTTGCCCGCATCCACCGTACAGAGAGCATCCAGGTCACTCCCTGGAAAGTTCTATGTTTAAGTACCACATGGAGCATTATTATTTTGTCATTCCCTGAAAAGTTATATGCATAAGGATCACACTGGGGCATTATTATTTTATTTAACAACATGGCAAAGAATAGTCTCTTATCTTTCCAGAGATATGAATTTGGGGTCTAAGAATAATCTTAATATTGTTTAACAAACTATCACTGTATCACTGTCATCCCGTTGTTCATCGATTTACTCGAGCAAGCACCAATAATATCTCCATTCGTCCCAGCCCTGAGATTTTAGCAGCCTCTCCTTACTCGTTTTTCCCAACGATAGAGGCTCTTTTCAGGGTTGGGGAACGAACGAGACCTGTTATGTTACTGTATTTGGGATATCAAATATGTCACGGGGAGCTTGCCAGGCTCTCCGAGAGGCATGCACACACACACACACACACACACACAGAAACACACATATATGTGTGTGTATATATATATATGTATATATATATATATATTTCCTTTTATGATCATGTGTCACGTGGCCAGTTTGTGGCCACATGGTCCAGGAATATGTTCACTCATGGGTGAGGCTCGGCCTGAACATGTGGAAAGCGGCCTGGAGCCTGACCGTGGTTGGGTAGTGGAGGTTGGCTGCTGGGGCTGGGTCCCTTGGGGCAGGGAGGGCTCTCACCTGCCCCCTTCTGGGGCACCCCTGGTGCAGAGTTTGGTGGCATAGTTATGGGGGCCTCATTTTATGCTCCGTTTGGGGAGAAGCAGCCATGAGTCCTGGAGGGTGGCCGATGAGGAGATTATCTGGCGCCTGCAGAAGGTGGCTTATGGGTGTGACCCGTAAGTTTAACAACTTTTAGTTTGCAATATCAAAAATGCCCTTTGTCTGGGTTCTAACAACCTCACAAAACAGGAATAAAACAATGATTCTTGAAAAGAGCAGTCATAATCTAATAAAAAGATCAAAGATTTTGCACCAGGAATTTTGAAGGCAAGAGTCACATTCATATGTTATCAAGACTTATTAGTTACTTTCTGACTTTGGTTTCCAATTCTGATGATAATAGAACTGTCTTCATAGAATTGTTTTAAGGACTGCAGTGGGAAACGTATATATAGTCCTAGTAAACAGCCCAGTTCAGAAAAAAGGCACAAGTACAATATTTGTGTTTTGACTACAAGTTTAGAAAGTCAAGAAGACTCACACATTTGTCACATAATGTGAAATTTCAGAACAATCAGCACTCTTGGCTGACATAAGTTTCTTTCCTCTCTCTCAATGCCTCTCAAAAGTCCAGATGATAATGTGCACACAGGAGAGCTCAGCTATTTCCTAGCGCCTAATCCCCTCAAAGTGTAACTCGTGCTCATCCAAATTATTATTACCTTTGGAAATAGAAGCTTTATTTACATTTTCCATATGAGTACTACTTGGCAGCCCTTGAGATACCATGGAATATAGGTCATTCAGCCACGGAAATCAAATGATTTTTTTAATTATCTAAAAACATAGTAAAAACAAAAATATTCGTATCATGTAAGCCTCTGGCTTCCAAACATAGGTTTGAGGGTTAGTCTGAGCAATGATGCAGAATTACTTAGAGTATTTGGTGGATATGCTGACTTCCAGGCACCAAGGGGGTGGGGGGAATCTGCTTTAGTCTAAAGGAAGTCCAGAAATTTGCAATTAAATAATTAAGAGATTCTAAAGGACATATAGATCAAGAACCATCAATCTAAGCCAGGGACTATTTTCCTATGCATCTTTTATTATATGTTGTCTCTTCGAACCTAGTACTTAGGGAATAAAACTCTATTTTGGTCTCTTAGCCTCATCAGCAGCTTAATATATACATATATATGTTAAAAAAAATTTCTCCCTACTTACAGATCATCTTTGGGTTTCATAAAAATCCATTTATGGGGCCAGAGCAACAGCAGAGAAGCTAGAGCACTTGTACTTATGCTCAGATGACCCAGGTTCAGTCCCCAGCACCCCGAGTGGTCCCCTGAGCACTGCCAGGAGTGATGCCTAAGTGCAGAGCCAGGAGTCAGCCCTGAGCAACACTGGCTGTGGCTCAAAAACAAAAAAAAAATGCACTCAGTATTTAAGATAGGATGAAAGTTTAAGATTTAAAAACAGAAAGTGACAAATAGGATCCATCTGGTAGAATTCAACCTGCTAATTGACAGAGACTGCTTAGAATAGCTAGCATCTCTGAAGAACAGCCCAGCCTGGGGCGCAGGCTTGTGGGTTCAATTAGTGAAGTCTGGCCTGGGCATAGCCAGGGCACCTCAGAACCACATACGTCACCTCCAAAGGAGGGAGAAGATTCAAAAGTCCTTGTGAAGTGTCTTTAATTGGAAGGCTTTATTCATACTTCAGCTGAGAGCTTTTCCGTGCTTGCTATTTTCCTAATGAAACTAAAGGTGTTTCCAGGAACCAGCCTTCCCTGGTACAGAGTTGGTAGAAAACAATATAAAATAATACCAGAAAATTTCACGAGGTACTGCACACCCCCAAACACCTCCCGTCTCCCCTCCAACACACTGGCAGCTGGTTTTGTAGTTTCTCCTGCCTGTATGTCATCAAGGACAGGCCCAGAGTGAATAAAGAAACCTCTTGCAGTCACCCTTACATTCTTCTTATCTCCCAAATGCTCTTTCCCATTCCCTAGTGTGCCTTTACTGAAACATGACAAATCACTTATTTATTTTTATTTATTTTTTCATACTACCAAATACTTAAACTTCAAATAAAGACCTAACAATGGGTGTGGCAAAATTTTGAGTTCATAATTGGAATTATTCACCCATGATTTTCAGTAACTTTCTAAAAGCATTTCTGGGCATCAGCTTATTCCCAATTGTGTGTTTTTCTACCCCTCCTCCTAGTCGTGAGTCCCTGGACTTTTGTTTTGTTTTGTTTTTTGGTTGGAGTGGAGGCCCGTACACGGCAGTGCTCAGGGCTTTCTCCTGGCTGTGCCCTCAGAGACGTTTTCTGGTGGCTCAGGGGACCATATGGGGTGCCAGGTATCAACCACAATTGGCTGCGCACAAGGCAAACACCATACCCACTGTACTATATCACCCCCTCAAGCCCTGAACTTTAAAGAAAGACTCAACACCCAGAATAGTGAGCTACCCTTGAAAATTGCTCAATTGAATTAATCTGAAAAGGAAACTCAGCTTTTTATTATTTTCCTTTTTGTTAAATAATAAACAATAAACAATAAAATTGTTTTGCTTTTTTGGTTTCTGGGTCACACCCAGCTCTGCTCAGGGCTTACTGAAAGATTACTCCTAGAGGGACTCAGGAGACCACCATATGGGGTGCTAAGATCAAACCCGGGTCAGTAACATGCGAGGCAAGTGCCTTACTCATGGCTCTCTCTCTCTCTCTTTCTCTCTGCCTGTTTTTTTTCTTTTATGAAACTAAAAAAGACAATAAGACTCAGATGAGTGGTACAAGAGCAAGTCTTCCTAAAGAATTTGTGAGCAAGGAAGTCTGTCTATTCACTCTTAGAGATGCCTCCTCTGCTTTTTTAGATGACACAGGGCTGGAGCGGTCCCTAGCAAAGGGAACTATCAAAGGGGTTTGATTTCTGGGAAGACCTTACCACCCTGCGGAGCACACAGGCCCTATAGCAAAGCATGATGGCGGGTATTGTTCACAGAGCAAGCAGCTAATGGCACTACCCAAAAGGCAGCACATGTCTGGAGCCGGGGCAGGAAGCACCCAGGAAAGCACTCCAGCCTCCAGCAGTCTGCACAGGCCCAGAGCAATTGGGGCTGTCGGGCTTCCACGCACACTTACAGCTACTGCACCAGCTGCCCAAGCCATCAGCCCACCCTCCCTCTTCCTCAGCCAGCCTGATGACAGAGGACAGAAGAGGCAGGACAGGATTGGGGCTGCAGTGGACCAACCAATCTATCAATCAGTGCAGAGTCTGTGACCTCAGGTACCACTTCAAGACTGAGCTTGCCAACCTGTCTTCCAGAGTATTTCTTGTTTCCTCTGGGGCAATGTGCCAGCATGAGTGCTTCCCATCTCAGCTGGGTTCCTCGATAAGGATGTCCAGTTCCCTGATAACCAGTGAGGCATCCCAAGACACAGATAAGCCAGAAGATGGAAGGAACCAGGCCCATGCATCATTGGTCTTTCTCCCTAAAAATTACTTCTTGTGAAGTTGTAGGGGTGTGAAGTTCAAGAGTGTCTAAAGGCCATAGATTCCAATGTCTTTATTTAACAAGTTTAGAAAATGAGACTCAACCATGTCAACCAATTTGTTCCATCTGATAGATGGTGAGGGGGATGGGAGGTGGGGGGGGGGGACACCAGGCCACATGCTGCTCAGTCCAGCATTATTTCTAATGTGACACTTCAAAATACTTTACCCCCTGATCATTAGCTTAGTTTATTCAGTAGAGGTTAAAAAAGAATCAATGAAATAAAATAAAACAGGATTTCTGATTAAACATATTAATTGCAATAGTAAATCTATCTACATAATAGTGTTCTCTAGTTTCCTTCTAGTTCTCAAAGTCAAAGTGGACATAATATGTAGTTTGTACCAGGAGAGAAGATTCCACACAAAGGCACAGGTAGGATAGTTTTCACACTGAGTGCTTTTAAAGGCAGTGCTAGTAACCCTTCTCCCAGAAGTGAGGACTGAACATCTCTGAGTCCTAAGGATTCAGTGCAGGATGCAATGCTAAATGGCAAAGCCAGGACTCAACTTTGGATCTCCTACTTTCCACTGCTGCATGTGTCACTCTCTCTGAAGGTCTGCGGGCTCTTGGGGCCCCTGACAGATACTGTCATATATGTCAGAAAAGGGCTAGAGACAAGTCAGGGAGCCAATTGGGACCCAGGAGAGCAAAGCAATTCTTAGGAGGTATTGCCATTACTCCACTAGCCTCAAAATGCATTGCAATTCTCAGTCCCTGAAATCCCCAGGCCACTTTGAGGTACCCAGCCTCTGGAGGACTAAGTAAATTAACCCAGAGCCAAGACTGTCGGCTGGGGGTCCAAGCAGAGGAGTAAAAGAAGATGGCCACAGAGGGCTTCCTTCCAGCCATACTCCGAAAATTTCCTCCCCCAATTCACAAGAGAGAGAGGTCTAGACTTGGATTTTGGTTCTAAAGGGGCCCCCTCCCTTCCTTACAAGAATGCTATGAGGACAAATGAAGTAATACATATATACATATATATGAAGTATGCATATATATACACACATAAGGGCTTTGAGAGATTTCTAAGCATGACATAAATATCTCCCTGAGCTGCTGATGCTGATGAAGATAATAGCAATGAGTTGGAGGGATTTGATTCAAGGTCATGATTCAAGGGAACATTGAAAATGAGAAAACCCCACCAAAATCAATCCTCTGAACTTTATTTAGAAGAGAGGACTGCTAATAAAAATATTATGGGAATATGAACTCTTGGGAAATAATGCTGATTTTCTTCTATTAAAAGGCTCATCAGATCCCTTTCCAAAGTTCAGCTCAGGTTTTTTTATAGACTCATTGCCACTTGATGTAACAAGTTCTCTATAGAAAAGAAAAATAGAAAGTAAAGGGAAGAGGAGAAAGAGAAAAAGGAGGAGGGAATAAGAATGAGGAGCAGGAGGAGTAGGAGGAGGGGAGGAGGAGGAGGAAACGGAGGGGGGTGGGGGAAGGTGGGGGTGGAGAAGCAGCTGCCGTCCTTCCCATAGACTGGAACCATGGGTTTGGGAGACACAGCTGGCCTGCATGTCTTCTAGATTCATTGTCAACTATCTCCACTTCCAAGGGTGGTGGCACAGGTAAGACTTTTGCCTTTGATTTTCTTCTTTATCTCATTACCCATCTCTACGAGCAGCTGCTGTTTGGTAGTCTTTAGAATCATTAAAATTGAAATATGGATGCGCTGGTGGTACCTTCCTTAGGTTGGGGAACATAATACTCCAAAGATAAGTATCCCCAAGTATGAGAGCTTCATGCAGGATTATGTGAAGTTACCTATGCAACAGTTAATAGATTGTTTCCATGTGGCATGATCCCTACTTTCTTGCATTACTCTGTTTAGGAAAGTGCTAGGGAGGTTGAATTTTTCAGACTAGGAGAAATATAGAGTTAGGAAGAGATGTACTAGGTGGAAACAAAACCCCAAGGAATAGGAGAAAGAATTTTATCACAGACCAAATTGGCAAGTGGATCCCCAACATCCCTTTCTTCAGAAGTCAATGAAATGGTAATGAATGGAATGGCTACACCAATGCCAGGTCCAAGCTGGAATTTTGAATGGTCCCTAGCCATGAGCATCACTGGGTGATAAAAGGTAATTGCCATAAGTGTTTGGGAACTCACTGAGACACTTTAATTCTGAGTTCTTGGGAACAGCCTCAAAAGGAGCAAGGGGGCGGGGCGGAGCGATAGGACATCGGGTAAGGCGTTTGCCTTGCACTCGGCCGACCTGGGTTTGATCCCCGGCATCCCATATGGTCCCCCAAGCACCTCCAGGAGTAATTCCTGAGTGCAAAGCCAGGAGTAACCCCTGAGCATCGCTGGGTGTGACCCAAAAAGCAAAAAAAAAAAAAAAAAAGAGCATGGGGAAATAGCCTAGAAAGGCAGTTAGAGAGTGAGACTGGCTGTGGAATGAAATTTATCACCAAGAATGAGTATTTTCCAATGAAAAGCACTGGACAGGAGCTAGTGCTAGGTTGTTCACCTTGGAGGGCCCTGTGCTTGGTCCACATCCATGGACTGAAGACACTCTGTGTGGTCCTGGGGAAGGCAGGGCCAAAAGCTGCCACAGAGGAGGTCAAACCAGATACCTACAAACCTGAGGATGTTCCTCCAGGTTCTAACATACTCAGATATGCCATCTTTTGGCATCTCTGCAAGAGAATTTAATGACCACTATGATTTGTTCAAAAACTATCGCTATTTTCAATTCTCAGAAAGCACATATTACCTGGACACTGGCAGTGACATGCTAGCCCTCCCCTTCTAATCCAGTGCTCCAAATGTAGATTCCAGTGAATCTCTTCTGAATTGAGAAATGCATAGGAGGCAGGAGTGATAGTACAGCAAATAGAGCATTGGCCTTGCACGCAACTGACCTGGTTTTGAATCCCAGCATCTCATATGATTCCCGAGCACCACCAGAAGTAATTCCTGAGTGCAGAGCCAAGAGTAATCCCTGGGGATCACCGGGTGTGGCAGAAGAAGTAGAAGGAGGAGGATGAGGAGGAGGAGGAGAAGGAGGAGGAGAAGGAGGAGGAGGAGGAGGAGGACAAGGAGGACAAGGAGGAGAAGGAGGAGAAGAAGGAGGAGGAGGAGGAGGAAAAGAAGGAGAAGGAGAAGGAAAAGTAGGGAAAGAAGGAGGACAAGGAGGAGGATGAAGAAGGACAGAAAGAAAGAAAGAAAGAAAGAAAGAAAGAAAGAAAGAAAGAAAGAAAGAAAGAAAGAAAGAAAGAAAGAAAGAAAGAAAGAAAGAAAGAAAGAAAGAAGAAGGAAGGAAGGAAGGAAGGAAGGAAGGAAGGAAGGAAGGAAGGAAGGAAGGAAGGAAGGAAGGAAGGAAGGAAGGAAGGAAGGAAGGGAGAAAGAAAGAGAAGAGAAAGAGAGAAAGAAAGAAAGAAAGAAAGAAAGAAAGAAAGAAAGAAAGAAAGAAAGAAAGAAAGAAAGAAAGAAAGAAAGAAAGAAAGAAAGAAAGAAAGAAAGAAAGAAAGAAAGAAAGAAAGAAAGAAAGAAAGAAAGAAAGAAAGAAAGGAAGGAAGAAAGAAAAGAGAAATATGTGGGCTTGAGAGGGGGCTCGGAGGTGCTGAGCATGTGCTCTGCGTGCAGGAAGTCTTGGATCCCTGCCACCACCTGGTGCCCCAGCACTACTGGGTCTGACCCAGATTCAATTTGCAAGAATCTGTGTGTTTGTCTGATTGGAGTGTGAAACTTCGTCCTTGTATTAAAACTCTGGTATATTGTGATCAAGTCAACAAAACGTGAGTGATTTCTTTTTTAATCTTTGGTAGTGTTTTGAAATACACATGGCAGTGCTCAGGGCTTACTCCTGGCTCTGTCCTCAGGAATCACTCCTGATTCTCGGAGGACCTACACAGTGCTGGGGGTCAAACAGGGCAGGACACTTACCTTGTACACAGTCAACCTGGGTTTGATCCCCGGCACCACATATGGTTCCCTGAGCCCACCAGGAGTAAACCTGGAGTGCAGAACCAAGAACAAGCCCTGAGCACCACTGCATGTGGCCCAAAAACAAACAAACAAAAAGACCCAAACTGGAACAGCCACACGAAGACAGTGTCTTAATCCCTATAGTATCTCTTCTAACACTCACCTTCAAACATACCACACCTGCTCTGAGACGCTCTAGCTTTGCTCTCAATAGTACACACTGGTCCACTCCATTCTCTTCCTCTTTCCTCCCCCCTTCATTTCAGTCATGCTCGTCTTCCCTCTCACTCCATCCCAGCAATAGGGGAAGATCTGCTTCCAGAAGAAATCAGTACTCTGCTCTAACCCACACATCTTGTCTTTTCTGGAAAAGAAGGAAGCGCTGCTCTTCAGATTGGGTTCCCTGCTGGCCATCCCTGCCTAACTGAGGCATACAATCTAGCCATTTCTAGCACAGTTGTTTTTTTTTTTTTTTTAAGGCTGGACATAGCCTATCAGATGTGATTCCAGAATCTGCTTTTCAGAAGGCTTTGGGGACAGAATAATCATGCATCACATAGGATAGGTAAATCCTAACCTCTAGGTTGCAGGCAAATTAAGTCTCAGACTTTTGAAAGGCCTTTAGCTTTACTAACCAATGAAGAGCATTTCTTTTGCTTGTGTGAGACTTACTCTACCTACAGGTACAGCAATGACCTTTTCTGTTCTGCTCTTCCGTACTTTCTCATTCCCTTTGTCTAAATTAGAGGTTCTCAAACTTATTTGGCTTATGTCCCCCTTTACACAAAAGGAAAAAAATGACTTAGTGCCCTCTGGAAATCCACATTTTTTACGCAAACCAGTGAAAGTACCCCCCCAATTGTGCCAGATACTACTGATACTCACCACCCCATCATTCTGGTGTCCCCTGGAAATGGTAGCTTCTGCTTTGGGAATGCTGGTGATGCTCTTCCTTTCACCTTCACCCCTTCCCAACAAGAGGTGGGCATCTGCTTCCAAAAGAAAATAGAACCATCCTCTCTCCAATTTCATCTTCCAACATGACAAACATGCAGAGGCATCCAGGGATCAGCACTAGGATCTCCTGTCCTGCTCATGGACCCTCTGCCTTACCCTATGCCCCACTCACCCGCCTGCGAAGCCAGTGTCTCTTAGCCTGTTCCAGAGTCAGAAGAGAGGAATTGCTGGCTACAGCAGCGTCTAGTTTCACCCAGTAGCTGAGAGTTGTACCTGACTGCCAGAGAGAATCTTTCCCTTCCCCAGCCAGCCAGAATAAGAAATATCTGAATTCTGCTGCTCTTACAAAAACTCGGCATGTTGGTGAGGCCTTGCCTTGCTTTAGCACATAGTACTTTCTTGAATACAATCTCTGGTCTAAAAGGAATATCACCCTAACACAATCCCACTTTGTCTCTGTTTATTCAGACCAGAGTGGTAATTTAGACCTTGACTTAAGCACCAGACTTCCCACGCAGTGTGAGTTTGCAGATTAAAACTGGACCTAAGTGCCATGACTGGCTTATGTTCAGTCCATTCTGAGTCTTGCTGTAATTTTTTTTACTTCATTTGTTATTAATAAGCCATGCATTATTCTCAAGGGTAGTGGGGACCATTTTACCCAAAACTCTTAGACTCAGAAACATGTCTTAAAAATAGGATGCTGTAAAAAGAATGCTCAATGACTTTTGGATTCACTACAAATTGCTGTGAGATGATTTGTGCAAGGAAACTCAATCTCATTTCCAACACTCTCAGATTAACACTGCTATGATTTCTTCCTGAGACCTAGTGTTACACGTGTGAGGTACTAAAAGCATTCCTGTTGGGTGTCACATCTTGTCTCCAGGGAGCTTAATTATTTTTTAGATAATTCATGAACTTCAAGCAACACTGTACTTGATTATACCCACAAAAGTATGCATCTAATTCATCTGTTCAGGACACAGAGCCACATGACACACAATTTTAAAAATTTTCACTTGCTCATATTTTTTTAATTCTCTCATGTCATATTATCTAAATATATTCTATCTAAATATATTCTATCTCTGACTCTAAATATATGCTATCTCTGACATATCCCTAAGCTTCTTGGCTAGTGACCCTATCAGAAAAGAAAATAAAGTTAGGGGGCCAGAGAGATGGTACAGTGGGTTAGGGCAGTTGCCTTGCACGCAGCCCACCTGATCCCTGGCATCTCATATGGCTTCTCTGAACGCTACCAGGAATAATTCCTGAGTGCAAAGCCAGAAGTAACCCCTGAGCATCACCAGGTGTGACCCAAAAAAACAAAAGAAGTAAAGAAAGTTAGGACTTGCGTTGTGGCTCAAGTGGTAGAAAGTGTGCCTTGCATACTTGAGGCCCCGAGTTCCATCTCTGACACTGCATGGCCACCTAGCACTGCTGAGTGTGACCCCCTCATTGAAAAAAATAGTTAGAATTAGTTTTAATTTAGCTTTTTTTTTTTTTTTTTTTTGCTTATACTAATAGGGGCTGGAGTGATAGCCCAGAGGGTAAGGCGCTTCCCTTGCACACAGACAACCCAGGTTCGATTCCCCTTTCATAGAGCCCAGAAAGCTACCGAGAGTATCCTGCCCACACAGCAGAGCCTGACAAGCTACCTGTGGCGTATTCGATATGCCAAAAATAGTAACAACAAGTCTCACAATGGAGACGTTACTGGTGCCCGCTCAAGCAAATGGATGAGCAAAGAGATGACAGTGACAGTGACAGTGATGTCATATTATCTATAAAAACTCTGGCTTAAAATCTATCCTTCTGACTTTATTGGTCCTGTTGTTGAATAGCAAGAAGGCAATGAAATGCACATTTTATAATTTTGGCCAACTGAATATATTGGGAGGAAAAGCTTAATTTCTTGATTTTCTCCATCACTCTTGCCATGTCCATTCCAACTCCCCATTTTGACTCTCTACCAATTCCCAGGACAATGACAGCACATTAGAATCGCCAAAAAAAAAAAAAGAGTCCTTCACGTTTTCACACACACACACACACACACACACACACACACACACACACACACAACTTTCTAAGAAGTAGTCCCTACAGTGTAAGAATCTTCTGACATAATTTTGGCTGTAGCAGACTCCTTGCCTTAATGACTGTATAATGCAACACCCCCAGCCGGATTCATTGCTATCTGTAAACCACCTGAGATTGAAAGCAAAGTTCATGGCCTTCCCTCTCCACCTTTCCCAAGCCTTTCTCCTCTAGATCATAGCCAGGAATATCACCTGGGAGAGCCTCTTAACTCACCTCATCAATGTAAAAAAGAATTTTTTTAGTGCTTAGAAGCTGGGTCCAGAGAGATAGTATAGTGGGGAGTGCATTTGCCTTGCACCTGATCAGGCCGGGTTCAATCCCCGGCACTCCATATGGTCCCCCAAGCACTGCCAGGAATAATTCCTGAGATCAGAGCCAGGAGTAACCCCTGAACATTGCAGAGTATGGCCCCAAAACCAGAAATAAATAGATAAATAAATACTAAGAAGCCATTTTAAATAGCCCCTGACACCTAAAATTAGGAAAGTCACTGTCTTTAGAGATAGATAGTCTGCCTAAGGCAGCTTCAAACCCTTTCTGTTTGGTCTTTTCTCACTGAAAGTTCTCCTCACCTCTCTGGCTGAAGTGAGCCAAATTCAGGCTTTTAAAACCCTTTCCCCCGATGTCGTTACCCACAGGCACAGGAGATATTTGAAGGCCTAGAGAGCAAATTTTCCCTTGTCAGTGGAAAGTCACGTTCTCTATCATCCTAGCTGAGCTGCCTATAGCTGAGTCTCCCCCTGCCACACGGGCTACACACAGGCTTGGTGTCTGTGAGGAACCACACAATCCCCCCAAAATGAGGAAATGCCCAAAGACAAGATGCCTTCAGGATACCAAGCAGAAAGGAGCACTTAGGCCTAGTGAGAGGAAGGGAGTCAGTGCTGACAGGGCAGGAAGCAAAGCCCCTACCCCTGCACTGCTGAGTCTCGGGTCCGAGCTTCCTCCCACGCAGTTACTGAGGCGTCCGGTCCCTTCCCTCTAGGGCTGACACAGCCTCACCCCTTTGGGGGGGGGGGATTTTGATCTATGGCCAGGGGCCCTCCAGCACCTGGACCCCAGCTCTGGAACACGCCCCCGTCAGTCCCTCCGTCTGGGGGAAGGCTTGCACTCAGCATGCGTGTAACTCAGAGCCACATGACACTGAAATGCTAAGTGAAGAGCAATTAACTTTTGCTTCTGAAAACCCACTTTAGCTTTCCATAACTCTTTGGGGGCCATTTCAACTAAGCCAAGCCTCCCGCACATTCTCCCTCAGCAATAAATTACCTTCCTGGCTTTAATTAGCTGCCTGAGTGCAACACGGGCCGGGTGCTGACGTGGCTGCTTTCCGCACACGGCCCGCTCTGTCACACAGACTGCAGGAGAATGGCAGCTGCGGAGCGGCCGGTTGTCTCAGTGGGAACGTGGCCTTCAGCGGATCTTTACCTCCAGGGGGAGGGAAGGTGCAGATCTGAAGTCCACGCCTCGTGGGCTGTGAATTATAAAGCAGGGGGAATTTGACGAGAGGAACTCAGACTCCCCTTCAGCAATCCTGGCCTGAGAGGATGTGCCCCCCGCCCCATCTTTCCTCTCATTTATTTCTTCTTTCTCCAAATTGTCCCCAAAACATAGATATGTGCATGCACGCGTGCGCGCGCGCGCACACACACACATACACACACACACACACACACACACACACACACAAGCCCCCAGGTATCTAATATCTTTATCTTCCTTATCATCCTTGCAATGGGAGGAATTACTGGCAAAGCTTAATATATAAACCCTCCCAGGAGGATTTTCTGTATAATTATGAGCTAAGCTTGAGTCCAAATGAATAAATCTCTAAGTGTGTGATTTTTGTCACATCAGTGACGGAAATGGCATTGACTGAGAAAAAAAGAAGCTTAAAAAAAATAAGCATCTCTGAATCCCCAACAGCTTTGTAAGCCCAAGTTGAAGACTTGAGGTCCAGTCAGCTCTGACTTTACTGAAAGGTAGAGGCCAGCCAACTTCTCTGGCCCAACTGCCCTGTTCAAAAAGCTTGACCTTGACCCAGTCAAAGGACTTTGAAAGTCTAGGCAGTAAGGGGTGCTGGGGAGGGGATTTTGAATATCTTGGATATCTTGAATATCGGGTGTGTGCATATGATGGCGTGTGTGGAGGGCAGGCTGTAACATATGTATGTTGTAGTGTGTGTTGAGGGACAGGATGGGTATGTGTGTATGTACCAAATTAAGGTGTGTGTAGTGGCTTGTGTGTGTTGAGGGGTAGAATGTTGGAGGTGTGTATGCATATGTATGTGGGATGGGTTTAAGGTGTGTGGTGGGATGCATGCATTGTGTGAATTTGAGGGTAGAGCTGTATTTGTGAGGTGGTGGTAGGGTGGGGTAAAGCGCGTATAAGGTGTGTGGTCTGAACAGCGGCCACACAGTTTTGGATTTCTGATATTTTAGTTCAGTTCACAGTATAGATGCAGTGCGAGCTCATAGAATCTTCATTCTCAGCAATGAAAAGAAATTATTAAATGATGCCTTTTCAGCAGGCCTGATTGTTGGGGGGAAATTCCAAACAATAATAGTGAGTTCTCTATTGAAATATTGAACGTATTCAAAGTATAGAGAATAAAATGAAGATCATTAGCTACTTAGGTGGGGGGTGGGAGGGGGTATATTGGGGTTCTTGGTGGTGGGACATGTGCACTGGTGAAGGGATGGAGTTTCAATCATTATATGACTGAGACTTATACCTGAAAGCTTTGTTTTATTTTTTTCACAATGATTCAATATAATAAAATAAAATTTTTAAAAAAAAGGTGTGTGGTGGGATTTGTGTGTTCTGGTATATGTATTGAGGGGTAGGGTGGGGGGTGTATGTGGACTGTGTGTAAAGTGTGTGTGTGGTGGGATATGTGTGCCGTGATGTGTATTGAGGGGTTGTGTATGGGAGGTAGGGCAAAGTAGAGTGTGTGAGGTGTGTAGTAGGGTGTGTGGGCAGAACAGGGTGTGTTTCTAGAGCACGAGGAGGGCCCCCCCCCCGAAGATTTGATTGGTGGGTCAAGATCAGGTGTGTATGTAGAGCATGTATGGGGTGAGGTTGTGGGGGGAGGGTGTAAGGTGTGTGTTTATGTGGGCGGTGGAACATGTATATGGTGATGATGGAAGACACATAAACCTATGGCCAGGCCTGTGACCCATTCCCAGTCTTAGCTCCCCAATATCGACCCTCTGGCCTGGTCAGTGTCCACCTCATACTCCCTCGACCCCTGGCTGTGCCGACAGCCGGGTGAGTCCTCAGTGGACAGGGCAGGGCCTGGAGAAGTGCCTTGAGGCCCGTGGTAGCCATTTATGCTAATGTCTGCCTGGCCTTCAGGCCACCGGGCCCAGCGTACACTCTGACAAGCTATAACCTCCCGGAGCCCAATTACAGGCTGCTTTCCACCACCCTTGCTTTCCTAGAGAGGAAAAAAAAAATTAATAAATGAAAAGGCCAAGCACACAGCCCACAGGCAGGCCAGCTTGTCGGGGAGGGTGACAGGCGGCCAGGCCTGATGAAGGGTGTGAGTAGGCAGGGGCCCAGCCCAGCCCGTTCCCTCCTCACCACCCCAATTAACAGGCAGCCTGTCGGCCGCGCCTGTCACTGCGCAGACACCCGGCCCAGTAGCCTAGGTCCCGGCAGCGTGAGCAGTGCCCAGGCCTGGCCTTCGGGAACTGGGGCCAATCACAGAGGCAGAGGCGAGACGTTTGACCCGCCTGTTAGGGTGCAGTCACCCTTGAATTCCTGGAGCAACTAACTTCACACCCACAGATGCCGGCAGTGCCACACAATCTCCTGCCGCCTGCTGGAAGGACAGGCCTGGCTCCAACTCCCACCAGCTCTTCCTCCTGAGGGCTTGGCCACTCTCGGGGTATGGGCACAAGTACCCAGCCCCATGCTCAGGCTGCCCCTCCCCACTCCTGGCCCTCCATGACTGAGTCAGACTTTGTAACTGCTACCTCCTCCGTGACATAGGACATCTTGTCTCTCTTGCCAGTTTTCCAGGGGAACGCCCAGGTCTCTGAGACTGTTGCCTGCCTGAATAGCTGAGAGGTGCTGGCTGTGAGAACCCCCCAGCGGCACCCAGCCCACCCACCCATGCTTTCTATGGAGGAACTTCCATTTAGACTGAGATGTTAGTAGAAGCCCAAGATGTCTGGAGCAGACGTGGGCTGTCCTAATTCTTACAAACCCCAGGATGGAAATGAAGGGGCAGGCAGAGCTTCTGTGGACCGGCATCCTCAGGATTGGTCTCTGCCCAGTATCCTCATCTTACTATAGTTCTGGTCCATCCCAGCTTCTCACAGAATGCCATAGACTAGCGGCTTGGGGGTAAACTGTTTCTTAGGGAACAACAGAAATTTACCTCTCACTGTTGGGAGGTTGAGCAGTCCAAACTCAAGTGTTGCAGCGAGGGCCCACTTCCTGGCTCAGACATCCACCCCCGTCTTCTTGGTACAGCCTCATGTGCCTGAGAATTTCTCTTTGATAAGGGCACTGATATCACTTAATCACCTCCCAAAGGACCCTCCTCCTTTGACCATCATCTTGGGGTTTACAGTTTTGACAGATGAATTGTGAACACAAACTTTCATCATAGCAATCTAGTGTTTCCCAATATAGAAATGGGGTGCTGGAATAATAGGGGGGCAGTAGTAGCCCTGTGTACAAGGGGGGAGGCCCTTTCTGTCTGTTTGCTTAAAGAAGGCAAATTTTCAGAGAAGCACTGAGTGAGTTTGCTTCTGAAAAGGCGGTGAGAGACTGGATCAGTTTAGGAACCTCTGGTCTAGAATGAATTCTACTTTCCCTGGCATATATTGACCACAAAGCCTTCATAGGAGTATGTATGCCCATGCTGAAAAAGTACACAACAACTAGGATACTTCAAAAGTCAAAGCTGGGAGGGAGCAAAGTGGAACCCTATGGCAAAGGATGGTGTAAGGACAGAGTGAGGCAAGGTGCAGACACAATACAAGGCCTGGACCTTGTCCTGCTGGTCTTCCTGGGCCTGCTGTTGAGGTGGAGGGAGCCACAGTGAGTATTCACAGTAAGCACTTGCTCAAGGATGAACAGGAGCCCTCTTAGACAGATTGATCTACATCTCCTTACCATTTTATTCCCCTCTATGAGGGGGGAGGTGACACGCAAGGCTGAGAGGCCAGTTTGGAGCAGGTCCTTTTTTCTTCCTCTTCCTTCCTTTTCCTGCCTTTCTCTTTCCCTCCATTTGAGTACCATTTTGCAAGCCTTGAAACATGTGATGTCTTTCTAGAGCTGTGAGGACTCACTATTCATTTATAGTCTTTCTCATCTACTCCTGGACCTCCCTTTCCTAGGCTCTCACCTCCTCAACACCAGGGCTTGTATTATGTCTGCACTTTGCTTCATCTTAACTCCTACATCTTCAGATGTAGATAAATCCTAGCTTCTTCAGCACCTACAAGACTTAGAATATGTTGACAGTACTCTCTTTAGGCATCAGTTCAACTACCGTTCCTTCTCTGCACTACCTTCTAAGAAAAGAAGAAGACGTGTGTGTCACATACTTGCATGTCACATCCCCCTTATAAATGGGAGTAAACTGTTATGGAGATGTAAAAAATAGAAATGAACAGCCAGCACCTACCCATGGGAAGGGAGGATATGTATCAGATTCACCGATTATGACTCAATTTATGCTTGCTTTGTAGAGGTAATTATTTGCCATCAAAGTGGTTCCCTTCCATTTCTAAAGCCAGGGAAATCCTTAGGAAATGTTCAGGGAATTGACATTTTAATTCCAAACAAGTCTCACAATGGAGACGTTACTGGTGTCCACTCAAGCAAATGGATGAACAATGGGACGATAGTGCTACAGTGCTATATCCTTTTTACTAATGAACCCAAACTCAATCAACACTTGATAGTGCTGGTACCAACATACCACACTGTCCTTACTTCCTCCCAACAGACCTATAGGGAGGACGTGGTTAGTGAACTTGCTAGTGTGTGCATGTATAACAAGTACATAGGTCTATATAATTTTGAATGGAGTTGAAGTAGGAGTAAAAGGACATGCCAAGTTAAAGAAGGGAACAATTAACCTCATCCTCTCAAATGTCCAGAGCTGCCTACGAGTGGAAACCATAGACTCACTTTCATCTCAGAGCCAAACCAACATCAACATGTTGCTTAGAGACCAGGCTGCTCTTTCAATTCTGGACCAAGTCCCTTGGTTCTTTCCCAGACAGGGGCTGAGCAAGAAGCCAGCATTCAGAGGTTATTACTCTTCTTTTCATAACTTCTTTAGCAGGACCTTGATTCTGATTGGCATTTTCTCTCCTTGTTTTTGCCCCAATAAGATTCAGGCTGACCCTGAGATTATCACTGGATTTCCTGCCTCCTCACATTAGCTGCTCAATGAAGACATAGAGAATGGTCTTGATGTAGAATCAAATGAACTTGTCAGGGGAAAGTAAAATTAATTTGGAAAAAATCTACTGTCACTCAAAGAAATATTTTGTTTTTTCAACTTCCCCATTGGAAGCAGAAGTGCTATGTTATAGTCTCTGACATGTATCATTGTCTCTGGCATAGAGCATTAACCACATAACATATACTATAGTATACAGCATGGTTTCTAGCACATACTATAGTACTTAGCACAGTTTCTAACATAAAGCATATACTGCATAAAACATACTTTAGACATAACATCATCTCTAGCATAGAGTATATACTGCATAGTACATATAATAGCATATAGCTTAGAGTTTATAGACTCACTTTACCGAAGGTCAAGGCATGTCTCTGTACCTTAAAATGGGTTAATGCACACCCAATATTATAAGAATAACAAATCCTCTCACAAATTAATGTAGGGATAATGATTCGTTTATTCTACATATGAAGAAGCTGAGCAATTACTAACTTGCTCAAGATCATATGGCCAGTAAAAATAGAGAAGGAATTACATTTAACCCTTGTGAACAAACTTTACACAGGCAGGCAAGATGCTACAACTTCCATGTCAAATAGTATTAATTTGGCACACTTCTCAGCCCTGGAGAATTTATGAGAAATAAGAACGCAACCACCTTCTTAAATTACTAACAGGGGTATCTTCTCTCTAAGAGCTCTCTTATTGGTATTAAAAATCTGCGATAACTGCATGTTTCCATCATGTTTCTATAAGAGAAGGAATAACTTTTTGTAGCAGAAAGGAAAACTGAGGCACAGATCGGGGAGATAGATTGAGAAGACGGTGTTCAAAGTTGATTTGACCTAACCCCCAGCCTCTGGCCCCACCCTGGAACTCACTCACAGGTCTTAAGAAAAGCTGTGGTTCCTCTTCTCCCCCACCTGTCTGTGCCACCAGCTCTGACAGATGATTGACAATTCTAGACTTCAGGGATCAAGTCTTTCAGATAGAGTTCTTGACACCAGATGCCTCTGGAGTGGATTGGTAGGGAGGGGAAAATGACGGCTGGGGGGAATGAAGGACAAGGCCCTTTCCAAAAATAGTCAGAAAGGACCAGAAGAATAGGCAGAAAGTCAAATGATGAGTAAGGCAGTAGCTGTTAGGAGCACCAACACAGCTTTGGAATGGGGGCTTAAGATCCTCTGCGAGTGCCGAGCACAGCCAGGGGGGATTCCTGAGCACAGAGTTAGAAATAAGCCTTGAGCATCAACAAAAAATTTTTGTGTGCAGAGGTGCCACTTGAGATCAACAAGCCCTCACCTACACCTCCTCCTCCCCCTTCAAATTACTCAGACATAATCCCAAACAGCATCCAAATTCTCTCCTCTAGCTTGGGGTTCAGCTGAATCCCAGTGGCAATTTTTAAAGGAAGTTTCTGGGCATGGACTGGTTTGGTGATTGTTTCCTCCCTTCCTCCAACTCTCACTGAGGCATCTTTATGAATGTTCTAAATATAAAAAAAGGACAAATCATGATTCATATTTCACAATAATATGGATTCTAAAACATGACACTCTGCCTCTAGGGGTTTCTTCCAGGTATACATGCTTCCTGGACAAAAACATCAACCCTCTTCTACCTGAAACAGAAAAGCTCACACACACACACACACACACACACACACACACACAAATATAATTAAAAATAAACTAGAGAGAACAAAGTCATTGCCTTGGAGATACTTGTAGTCTAAGCATTTGTATTCCACACTCAGAGATTGCTAACAACCTGTATCTTAGCTGCCCTCTGTCACTGGGGGAACACGACCATGTGCCTGATGCCAACTGTACTACGAGTTTGGCCACATATTTGACAAGTACTCATGATGTCCCTGACTATTCCCCAAGGACTGGTATCGTTATCTCCATGAGGAGATCCTGGCTCAGACAAATCAAGCAAACTTCCCACAATCCCCCAAAGTAGGAAGGGCAGAGACAGAATTTAAATCACACACACAAAGTATAATGGAATCACCCCAGAGTAGAGTGGAAAGCTGAATCGCAATAATAATTGAATAAACTGTCAGGACCAATTTCCACAGCATTTACTGAGCACATACAAAAAACCAACATTTAGATTGATAGTGTAAATGGGGACAACCACTTTGGAGAGCAATGTGGCAATAGGGATCAAATTTTTAAAGGCACAAATCCTGCACACCATAAATTTCATTTATATGAATCTATCCAACTATACAAGGAGGCTCACTAAAGCATTTGTGATAGGGAAAGATCTGGATCCAACCTAAGTGTCTCTCAATCGGCACTAGGTTAAATAAACTAATTCATCCATAAAATGAAATAGTAATACTATATATGCTTTTAAAAGAATAGGATTGGACTGTAAATACTAACATAAATATATGTCCCCAAAAGAGTTGTCAAAAAAAAAAGCAAGTTTCGATGTTAATGATATGCATAGAACAATCCTGCTTATGCATTAAAACACATATATATCATATATATACCATATATACTATATATATGTATACACACATTAACACATATATATACAGAATACCCCTGCTGGAAATGTCTGGAGGACATACATGGAACCACTAACAATAGCAACGACTGCTGATGGAAAGAGGGAATGGGAAACTTCTAACGTAGTTGGTTTGATTTTACAGGCCCTGTACTGTTTTAAAATTTCTAATTATACATACACAAGTCATTGTCACACCCATTGCAAATCAATCCTTAGAGGAAGTAACTAAAATGGGGAAATTCAAACACTGTAACCAACATATCTCTGCCCCAAGAAACCAAGAGTCTGGGGCTTTGCCATCCTCTGCAGGGGCCTTGGTAATCCCTGGCTGCCTGAATAATGGCCATTTCACTCCTGCCTTCTCGCCAACAGTTGAGGCACCTGAAAGAAAAAAAAAAATAGAAAGGTCATGTTGGTTTCCGACTTCTGAAGACTTTGGGACATTGAACTGGTCATAGGTTCTCTCTGAGTCCAGGTTTCCTCTGCAATAAGATGGGCTCAGTATAAGAACCCACCATGCAGAATTTCTGGGAGGGTTCTTAGAGCAGAGAACTTTTCAAAGCTTAGTTAGGAACAGATGAAAGGAAAGAACAACACCCTTGATCGATACCTGCTGGGGGGAGATTGCCATAAGAACTCAGTCCCAACCCAACCCAAACACCAGTCCGGGCCCTTCCGCACAGACCAGGCAGCATGATGACAGCCACCAAGTTCTCGCAGGCTCCATAGAACGTCACCCATCTCCTCCATTCCAGACCCGGAGTTGGCGGAGTTGGCAGGCTGTGATTGTGTGACCATAGAAAATGACCCCAGAGCCAAGTGCCCTACAACAATGAGTCTTCTGCGTCAGCCTCTAAATCCCCAAGTAAATATTGGTTCATTGGTTTGCTGATTAAAATCAGTGATGGTGTATCTGATGTGCACCTAGAGACTTTAGGAGCTGAGACAGCAGCAAAACAGAAGATCCTTCACCAAGGAGCCTCACGGATCCCTAAACTTAGCCTTACTTGCTCAGCCTTTCCCCTCCTTCCTTCTCCCTCATATTCCCACCACTTCCTTCCTTCCCCACCCTGAGTCAACTCTCCCAACACCAATCCAGAAATGCATTCCTGTAAGAGCACCCCTGGGCAGGAGAAAATAATCATTAACTTAATGGGCTGATGTAATTACATTCAATAATGATGATAATAATAAGGATGTAGACTTTGGAAAAAGAAAACTTGAGTTTGAATTCTAACTCCACCACTTATTAGTTGAGTATGGTTAACTAAAATTTAACCATAGTTCAATTGGTTAATTCAGACTCAGTTCCTCAGTAATTGGGGTTGGATTATAAAAGAGGGGACACAGTTTTTCAACAATGAGCAAGTGCTGCTACCATGCCAGTGTGGGTTATATGTGGAGGTGGGTGCTGCTAAGGTGGGTCCAGCTGGAGGTCCACATGCTGGTTAACAAGATCATCTCTGCAAGTCCAGGAGGTATATGATGAAGAGCAATAGAAGCCTGGAGGCTGTTTCCCCAAAGTGAGGTTTTCTGACCCCAAGCCTGGTGTTTGCCCTCGCTGTAGGTAAAAGGCAGGGATAGTGGTGTTGGAGGGTTTCTACCTGCTGTTCAGGGGGCAAGCAAGGCTGAGTGGGTTTTGTTGGACTGTCCACCAGGGAACAGCAAGAGGGCATATGGAAGTGCCCACAGCTAGCAAGCAAGGTTCAGTTGGGAGAGAGAGTTTCTTTATCCAGACACAATAAAGAAACACCAAAAGTGGGTGAGGACAGGGGAGTTTCTAAGAACTTTTTTGAGGTCCACCAGGGGCCTTTGAAAGCAGTCATGTGTTAAGTTTCTCAAAAAAGGGGAGGAAGTGGAGGGGAAGGAGGAGAAGGAGGAGGAGGACGACGAGCAGAAGGAGGAGAAGGAGGAGGAGGAGGAGGAGGAGGAAAAGGAGGAGGAGGAGGAGAAAAAAACATCAACATCTGTACCAGCAGCCACAGCCAACACACACACAGAGCAGACAACCTGTGTGTGTGCCCGACCTTACACACCCCAACACTCACCAAGGTCCGTGTTCAGTCCAGTGCTCTTCCTGGGCAAAGTTGGGAAATTCTTTCTCTGTTTGTTTAGGGGTTTTTTTGTTTGCAGGAGCGAAAGGTGTGGATGATGGCAGGGGAGTTCTCAAGAAGTTCTTAGGAAACTCAGGGCTACTCCCAGCTATACTCAGCCAACCAGGCCGGACAGCCAAATGCTCAAGAGCTACAGTGTCAGGGGCCACCAACACCTCCCCCCAAGTGGTGCTTGGGGGCCTCCAAGGCTATACCAAGGTGCTTGGGGGGGTCATAGGAAGGTTGAACACACAGAGCACAAGCTCCTGATCACTGAGTAGTTCACAAGCCCCTGAAGTCTTGATAATAACTTTTTAAATAAATGACCTGTCTCTTCACTTAGCACAGGGACCCCAGAGTCATGCAGTCAGTTTTGACCATATTTGCCAAGGTCCAAAAACATGTTTTTAAACCCTTCTGGCTTCTTTCAAATTCTCTGTGCATCCCAAATGGCATTGCCCTGGCAACATAAACGTTTCTCATCTGGTCAAGGGCAAGGCTCCAGCCTTGTCAAGCAGCTGAGCTGCCCTTCGGGGAGAGGGAAGGAGGCACCAGGCTGTTGGCCCTGCAGCAAGGGTTCGCTGTGGTCAGTGAACACAGAGCCCTTTCTAGCCACGTGCCGTCTGAGCCAGAAAGGGAAGGAGCACTTTGCCAACCAACTCGCAGAAGCTAGAAGAGGGTCGCGAGGTAAAGGAACTAAGGCCCTGGCCTCACATTTGGGCAAGCCCAGTACCATATATATCTCCCAAGCACCGCCTGAAGTGATTACTGAGCACTTCAGCACAGCCTGTGGTCCAAACTCCCCAACAATCCCTCCCCCGTCAAAAAAAGTACAGAAAAATGAATCTAAGAGGAAAGGCCAGAGTAATCCGGATCCTCCTATACACTGGAGGTATTAACCAAAAAAGGGGGAGGTGGCAAGGTCCCCTGCCCTTTTGAAAGAAACACCCACATGATTAACTATTTAAAGGGAATAAGAGATCTGTGAGCCCCCTGGGGAAAGGCCAGAAGAGACAGTAGAGTTTCTGCTGGTGCTGGAGCTGAGTACTTGGCTTCCCCGTGAGGTGAGGAGCTAGCATTTTCAAAAAGGAAGCAGCTACAAAGCGGCAAAGGCACACCAGGGCATCAAAGGCATCAAGGTGATGTCGCACCTGTCTGCAGTCACACCAAGGGGAGTGACCATCCGTGAGAGAGAGTGACAGCAGGGCGGAGCAGGAAACTGGAGCAGATTCCTGAGGCAGGGCCGGAGGAGGCTTACCTGCCAGTCAGGGTGGCTGCATGTGACCCTGAGAAAGCAAGTTGATCTGCACCTGCCTCTACCTGCAGGCAGAAAGCCAGCATGGTCAAACCGCAAGAGTTCCCGCTTGCCCCAGGAAGCGACTCCCCGCCTCTAAAAAAGAGCCGGAGGCCGCAGCTCTTCCTCCTGAGAGAGTTTCTCATTTCCCCGCCCCTGCTCTGGCTTCTTTAGATTCCAGACATCCTGCCTAGGAGGTTCTGTCAATTCCAGCCAGATTAGTCTCATCTGCCCTGGCTCCTTACTCATTCGTCTCCACATATATGTGGTACATTACAGTTCCCAAAAGCACTTGTGACAAATGCTGTAGTAAAGGTAGGGTAACTTGATCACCCTTGACCTCAGGGTATAAGAAAGAGCACTGTAGCACTGTCATCCCATTGTTCATCGATTTGCTAGAGCAGGCACCAGTCACGTCTCCATTGTGAGACTTGTTGTTACTGTTTTGGGCATATCAAATACACCACAGGTAGCTTGCCAGGCTCTGCCATGCGGGCGGGATACTCTCGGTAGCTTGCTGGGCTCTCCGAGAAGGATGGAGGAATTGAACCAGGGTCGGCAGGTGGTTCGCCGGAAGCAAGAGATGGGAAGTAACAGCACAGGGATCAAGGGCCTTGGTGCAGCCGTGATATCATTTTATATATGAACCACAGGGTCAAAAATGCTGAATGTAGGAGATGCAAACCACAACAACCAAACTTAACAAGATATTGCCAAGGAGGCAGGCTGGGGGGTGGAAGAAGGGGGGCGGGGAGGAGGTAGGTGGGGGTAGCAGGGAGTTGGGAGAGTACCCGAGGACTCTAGTGGAGGGGAGTAGAACTGGTGGTGGGACTGATGCCAGAATATAGTATGCCTAAAACTCAGCTATAAATGATTTTGTAAATCACAGTCTCTTAATAATTAAAATTTGGGCCTGCGCTATAGTACAATGGACAGGGTGTTTGCTTTCCCCGGGGTCAGCCTGGGTTCTGTCCCAGGCACCACCCAGGGGTTCCTGAGTACAGCAACAGAAATAAGCTCCGAGTACTGCCAGGTGTAGTCCAAACACAAAAATAGTAGTCATAATAATTGTAATATTGTTTAAATTGTCCCATGGAACTCTCCAGAGCTTGGAGCAGCTAGCTGGGAGGACAAAGCCAGGAGCTCAGGACTGGGGTGTGCAAGCATCACACTCCAAACACAAACACACTTATCTGGTGCCTGTGTCTTCACCTGCTCAAAGGGGGTAATAATAAAATCTTCCACACTGTATTAAACAAGCTCTTTGTGATTCTAAGAAATAACTCGAATGGTTGAGCATTACCTAGCCTGTTCAAGGCTCTGAGTTCAATCCCAGGCACCACACATGGCCTTGGTAGCCCCTAAGTGCTGCCAGACCCCAATGTCACACCTCTAGTCCAAGCGCTGAGTCCTCAGGGCCCAGGCCTAGCATTGTCAGAAGTGACCCCACCTCTCACCCACTGCCGGGTTTGGCCCCAGCATTACAAGCTAGTATTTTAGAAAGCTCTTAGGAAAATACCTGACAGAGGTACATACTCAGAAGATGCTGCTTCCTCTGGCCCTCAGCACGCTCGTCCTTGGGATTCCATTATGGTCCATTAAGTAAAAAACAAACCAGCTCTGTCTTATGGGAACCAAACAAAGTTTGCCTTTGAATCCTGTAACATGGGGTTCCTCATAAAAGCACCATTGTGGAAACAGAAAATGCAGGAAAGAAAGTCTTTTTGACAGTCGGAGTATTTTGCTGTGTGACAAAGTAAAATGGGCCCTCTCAGCCAAGTGGTTTCGCACCCTACTACCAACACACTCTAGTATGAATCAAGGAAAGAATAGTTACTTTTCCACGCTGTTACCAGAAGTAAACCCAAAAAAATCAAAGGTGACAGGCAAGAATTGGAAAGAAGGTTGAGATCAACGCGTCCTTTTGTGATAAAAAGGCAGCATCTAAAGGCCCCAGAGGAAAGGGCTCAAGGTGGAAGAATGCTGAGGGGAGTTGCCAGCCTGAGCCCAGCAATGCTCCTGCCCTACCTCTGCTCTTGGGTGCTCGCTGCTGTTTCGGTGGGTTTGATTTTGCTTTTCCTATATTTTCCATGTATCCTCTATTTTCCTAATTTAAAACTGTCTTTCAGTGAGATGTTTCCTGGTCTGGACAGAAAAGTTCTAAGCAGGTTGTGGAGTTCACCTGCAGTGCTGGTTTGGGGTGAGTGTTTTTGTTTGTTTGCCTCTTCAGTGGCTGCTCTGCTTGGGTGGGGCCCTTCCTGGATCAGCGGTCCCTTAGGAATCTGTGGGGGGCTCACAGGCATAGGGGCAAAGTGGGGGAGACGTGGTCAGCCTCTGTGATGCTAAGCACCAGCAGAAGTCAGGAAGCCACTCTGTCCCTCCCAAATGTATCTCCTGAGTAGCAGGTCCTCCCTGATCCCCTGTGAGTTGAGGAGAGTCCTCAGCCACTGAGTGCAACTGGCCCAGCAGACCAAGAGTTTCTCCTCTTGAGAGTATGAACCAGCTCTCCCTGGAGAAGTTCAAATAACAAAGACCTTTTCCCCTCTCTTCCCTGCCTCCCCTATCTCTCTCTCTCTCTCTCTCTCTCTCTCTCTCTCTCTCTCTCTCTCTCTCTCTCTCTCTCTCTCTCTCTCTTTCTCTCTCCTCCTCTCCCTCTCTCTCCTTCTATTTCTCTTTTTCTCTATCCTCTCTCTCTTGTCTCTTCTTCCCCCTTCTCTCTCTCACACACACAGAGACTACACATTTGTGCTTTAGCTCTTTTGCTTTCCCTTGATCTCCAAGTCCATCTTCTTTGCAATATACCAACAAGCCTCTTTCCCAACATTTCATCCTTTCCTACTCCTCTCTCACTCAGGATAATCCTGAAAGTGAACCATTTCTAGCACCAACATTACCCTGTTGAAGGTATTTGGGTCTTGGCCCATGCTATTCTCCTACCACCAGTTCTTCTTCTTACATCAATTCCTGGTCGGTTCTTCACCATCCCTCAGGTACTTCTCAGTCATCACATCTGTCAAGGGATTGTCTTCCCCTCCTTCACTGTCCAGCAAATGTCCACTTCCCCCTAAAGACCCACCTTAATGTCTGTCCTCATTGAGAACAGAGGCTGTCCCAATGCAGGGACATTTTCTTTGTCCCTCTATTACAGCTCTGGGACCAATCCTCCAAAACAAATTTTGGAACACTATTTCATGAGCACAAATGTCTTTTTTGAAAAATGGCAGAATAGCTGAAAGGAGCATTGAATATCATAAATTCAAGGCCCAGCTAAAGTGATAGTCCAGAAGGCAGACACTTACCTTGCACGTGGCTAACCCAGGTTTAATCATCAGCACCCCATATGGTCCCCCAAGCCTTGCCAGGAGTAAGTCCTGAGTGCAGAGCCAGGAGTAAGCCATGAGTGTCAGATGTGGCCACAAAAACAATTATAAAACTCTAGGATTAACAATCAGAGTCCCACTCGCACTCCACTGGCACTCTGTGTACCCCGGCAGCCATCTTTGATGTGAAACTGGGCAAGTGTTTGACTGATTGCTGGTTGGTCTTATACCTTGTCACCTCTGCCAGTGAGAGAAGAGCAGTGCCAACCCTTGTCAGAGGGATGTTAGAAGGAGGAGGAGATGGAGATCCAAGAAGAGGAGGAGCCGTGGGGAGAGGAAGAGGAGCAGGTACCGAGGAAAGAAGGAAAGACACCCCACTTTCTTCTTCCCCCTTTACCAAGTCCTGGAAAATGTGGCCTTTCAACCTTTAATCTACACCCAGAATCTGGAAGCATCTTGGCCTACCACCCGACCCCCCTTTGAGAAACAAATTACTCCTCACTTCCCTGGAAATGAGCCTTCTTCAAGTGAAGGGATGGAAAGAATCACGCTCCCCACCCCCATCCCAAGTGTACCCAGGGCCACTACCCCCCTCCTGGATCACTTCAGCAGCCCCACCCACTAGGAGAAGCACTGCTCCATGCTATGGGGCTCCACAGTTCACCAGATTGTGGCGAGAAAGATACAAGAACTCGGTACAGGAAAGCAGGAGAATCTGTGCCAAGATCTCTACCCCATCACCACGGAGTGGCAACTGCCATTTCTTGGCCAGCTTCCCACCATCTTAACAAGACCTGACAGGGAGCAGCAGGTGCGAGGAGGGGCCAGAGCCCAGCGGGTATCAGACTCCCTCTGGCTGGAGGCTCAAGGATGGACAGAGACACCTCTCCACCCCCATGGCCAAGGCCAGTTACAAGTACAAAGCGAGCTCTTGCTCAAGCTCTTTTTAATGAAGCACACACACAAGAACTGTTCCTGGGCTTTGTCTGTTGTACTTTTGTTCTCAGTCTGTTTATACTTCTTCAGAAATTACATCATTAAAAAATAATAATATTAAGTGTGCAGATCAGCCTGTCTAGCTGCCTGGGCCGCCTTCACTGGGGGAACCACGGTGACAGCCCCTTTATTTCTCTTCCCTGTTTTTAAGCACAAAATATGTCACACCTGGAAGTAATTAGCATAATTTTTACTAATTTATAGCTAATTACACAATTACTTTTCTATGAAAGGTTCTGGAAAGACACTTGAAGTAAGTTTCACCAAATCTGGTGGCAAGAAATTGCTTGAAAACATTTTGTGAGCTTCAAACATTTAGGAGACAGGGGTGGGGAGATGGGGGGGACACCCAATAAAGTAATTCTTTCCTATTTCAGAGTGTTCAAATATGACAGGGATCTAATTTCCCGGTAATTTACAAAGCTGAGTTTCTAAATGCCGCTGCTAATCCAACCCAACCAGAGGCTGCTTGAAGAAACATAGCAGAAAGAGGCCTTGCCAGGGGCACGCAGGGCACAATCCAGTGGGTGTCGATTTGTGTCTGCACCCGGCTCCCCCACAAAGCTAAAATCTGAGGCTGCTGACAATGGCCGTACCTCCAGAAGGAGTCAACCACTGGAGCCAGGTTAAGACCTGGGTAGATGCCTAGCTCAGCTCGTGAGAAACTGAGCAACAGGGGTTGGTGATGGGTTCAAACCTTGGAGCCACTTGACTCTCAAAAGGAAGCTGCCAGCCCAGCATGCATTATGTTGTCTAACAGTGCAGGAAAACACACAAACATTCTATCAAAAGAAAATGATCCAATTTCATTCCACTCGCATTTTGCAAATCCTTACTTGGTGCCCTGGCGTCATGAGGAAGAGTTATCCAAGGAACCATCCCTATTTTCTCTAGTGGCATGGAGAAGGGGGGAAATGCCCATTAACCCCCAAGTATCCATGGAACCAGAGGCAGAAGTGAGTGGGAGGCGAGCCTGCCCTCACCTGGCTGTGTCAGAGACAGATACAGGACAAGAAAACGAATGTGCTGGAGGCAGCAGCCACAAGAGTTTGGGAAAAGTGAGTTTCTGTCAGGTCCACACAAAAGGGTCCCAGCAGGTGGCCAGATGAGGGTGGGTAAAGTTTCCCAAATTCCCTAACTAGAAGATAAGAGCACCCATCACACCTAGAACCAGCCACCAACATGTGCAGGGCCCCTCAACGGAGTTCTATGTCTGGCCCAGGGCTGCCTGTTTGGTCAATAGAAGTGAAGCATTGGGGACATGTGTCGAGAGAAGATGTCTGCAGCCGGCCCATAAGCTGGGGGCCCCAAAGGCCGTGCTGTAGCAAACATTCATAGAGGGGAAGAGCACCCCAAGGAGGGAGTAAGCAATCTCAGATATTGCATGGACCACATACAGTCTGTCTGTCCACGGTATTAAAATAATTTGCTTATAAATGGATAGACATGGAGAGTATCATGCTAAGTGAAATGAGTCAGGAAGAGAGGGACAGACATAGAGGGACTGCACTCATTTGTGGAATACAGAATAACATCACATGAGGCTGACACCCAGGGACAGTATATACAGGGGCCAGGAGGATTGCCCCATAGCTGGAAGCCGGCTTCATGAGTGGAGGGGAGAAGGCAGATGGAATAGAGAAGGGAATCACTAAGAAAATGATGGCTGGAGGAATCAGTCAGGATGGGAGATATGTGCTAAAAGTAGATAATGGACCAAACATGATGACCTCTCAGTGTCTGTATTTCAAGCCATAATGCCCAAAAGTAGAGAGAGAATATCACTAGTATCACTTATAGTCCCGTTGATCTTCAATTTGCTCGAGCAGGCGCCAGTAACATCTCCATTTGTCCCTGTCGCGAGCTAGAGTAGCCCAATGATACCTGCTTGCTCCAGGAACAGAAAGAGCCTCAAATCGTTCATTCAGAGGTTTGACGAAGAAATCTGACCATCTAGTTAGAGGGTGGCCACGAGGTCTTCTGATGTCCCATGGAATCCAGTCTGTAACAGCTCTAGTCCAACGGTTGTCTCTGAATCGCATTACATGACCGGCCCATCTGATTTTTGATGCTTTGGCAAAAGAGATAGCATTTCTAATTTTTGACCATCGACGGAGGTCAGAACTCCGGATTCCTTCTCTCACTTGAGTGAGACATGATATTCCCAGCATAGCTCTTTTGATTCCTTTTTGGGATACCCTAATAGCATTCTCATCCTGCTTGCGTAGGGCCCAGATCTCTGAGGCATATGTTAGTGCAGGAAGAATGGTGGAATCGAAAAGATGTGCCCGGAGTCGGAGGTTCTTTGTTCTCTTAACCACCTCTTCGACGCTCTTGAATGCATTCCACGCTGCTCTCTTCCTCCTGCGCAGTTCTGGCACCAAGTCATTCCTCACGTTGATTTCTCGACCCAGGTACACATAGCTGCTGCATTCAGAGATGTTCGGTCCATTGAGAGCAAATGGGGCTTCAGGGACCAGTTCGTTTTTCATGAACATCATCTTGTTGAGATTCAGCTGCAATCCAACCTTTCCACACTCACGGTCGAAGTCGGCCAGCATTTGTGCCGCTTGGCTAATGTTTGGCGTTATGAGAACGATGTCATCGGCAAAGTGGAGGTGGTGTAATTGCCGACCATCTATCTTCACTCCCATTCCTTCCCATTCCAGTCGTCACATGATGTTCTCAAGGGCAGCACTGAAGAGTTTCGGTGAAATGGTATCACCTTGCCGCACCCCTCTCTTTACATCAATGATCACTTCCTTGTAGAATGGTGAGATCCTGGTGGTGAATCCACAATACAGCTCATGGAGGATCTTGATATACTGAGTTTGAACGCCCTGTTTGGCCAGGGCTTCGATGACCACCTCAGTCTCAACAGAATCGAAGGCCTTCTTTAAGTCGATGAACGTTAGACAGAGCGGCATCTTGAACTCTCGCAAAACTTCAGTGAGTTTGGTCACTGTGTGGATATGGTTGATTGTGCTGAATCCTCTTCGGAACCTGGCTTGCTCGCATGGTTGTCCTTCGTCTAGTGTTCTGCCTATTCTATTCAGGATGACATGAGTGAACAACTTATAGACGTTGCTCTACAACGTCTACAAGTTGTTCACAAGTTGTTCACTGTCTACAAGAGAGAGAGTATGGGGAATATTGTCTGCCATGGAGGCAAGAGGAGGGTGGAAAGGGGGGAGTATACCAGGGATATTGGTGGTAGGGAATGTGCACTGGTGGAGGGATGGGTGTTTGATCATTGTGTGATTGTGACCCAAACATGAAAGCTTGTAACTATCTCATGGTAATTCAATAAAATTTTAAAAATAAATTAATAAAATAAAATGCCGTGTTGATGAGGATGCAATGGACACTAAGCCATGAACATTAGCACTGTTGTAAACATGTGACCTAAACTACAATTAATTTTGTAAAATCAAATAAAAAATTAAATTTCACATGGGAGTGATCAGGAGGCTGTTTCTAAACCTCTTGGGCTGGAGGAACACAGCTTGGGGACACAGGAGACAGAGTTGGAACCACAGGCTTGCAGAAAGCATCTCCACATGTGGAGGCTTCTGAGGGGAGAACTCACTGCCCAAGGGGTCATGTCCCTTCCTTAGGGTCAGTCATGCCTTCCCTCACCACCACCCCCCGTCGACATGTGTGCCGGGACTGCACCTCTGTCCCTGGCCGTGAGCGTGCGTCCCCATTCTCCGCGAGGTGCGGTTCCTGAGGACTCGAGCAGAGCGCAGCAGACCTGCCCTGCCGGCTCTCCGAGGGGAGCTGGCAGAAAGGTCTGTCACGGGCGTGGCTTCAAGGACCCTGTGTGGGTGGGAGGAGGCACTGGGAAGCTGTCCAGCTCCTGCCAGGCTCACCCCAAGGCTTCGAGAGTTTGGCCAAGGCGGGCCCTCCACCTCCACAGGGGAGTCATGTTAACAGCTAACACTCAGCCTGTTTCTCTTCCCTTTTTAAAATGACTTTCACAGCTGCGTCATCTGACCCCTTCCAGACCCTGGGAGGCAGGTAGGGGAAGTCATTAAAGGCCGCTTGCAGGCTCCTCCCAGTGACCACTGCCGGGCCCAAAAGCCACCCTGACTGACTCTCCCGCACCGGAAGCTGGCGGGGCGGGCAGCCAGGGCTGAGCACCAGTCAGGTCCCACCACTGGGCCTGGCATCATCAGAAGAGGCCCAGTCTGCCCCAGACTCCACTGTTGGTGGCCTCTTTATAAGGAAAAAGGCACTTTGGACTGTGCCCCCCAATCCCCTGCAGGGTTCAGAAGGCCCATGCAGCTGTTATCCCTGTGCATCCCTGAAGAACAGCAGAAACCCGGGTTCCCACAGCCAGAGTCCGGCAGCTCTGGCCACCTTGCTGCCCAGAAGCCCATTTTTCAAAAGCGAGTGCCACTACAATTCTCTCCCCTCCTGTGCAGTAAAAAAACTTGATCATGGGGGGAAAAATTGGGAGCCTCAGCGGCACACACATACACACACACACACACACACCACAGAGACAGACACGCTTACACACAAAGGCACATTCACATGTGTACATACACATTCATCCCACCCCTCCTTCAGACTGTTGCTTCCTGCATTGGTAGGGGGTGGGAAGCACACCAGTGGTGCTCAGGGGCTGCTCCCAGCTTGTGCTTGGAAGAACCCTCCCAGCAGTGCTCAGAAGGCCACAGAGTATCAGGGATGGGGCCAGCCATTCCTCACGCATAAGTCACTTAACTCGCAGGGAGCACCAGAGAGCCAGACAGAGTGCAGGGGCCACGTGCCTTAAGGAACCTGAAGGAAGTGACCTGGGTCACCTCTGCCCCAGGCTCTGGGCCTGGCCGCTGCTCTGCAGCCGGCCCTCTTGCCTGGGCAGCATGGCCAGGTCGCCAGGCCATGAGCAGTGCCCCTTACCGCCACAGGTTATGGGGAGACTGTTCTAAGTTAGACTTCAGAGACGCCAACTATGTCCTGAGACGCAGTTGAGGAGACTTGGGACAATTTGGAAGCATTGACCAGTAGCATGGGCCTGGCCTGGGAGCCCTCTCGGTGGCAAGTCAGGGCAGTTTCTGTCCTGGTTCTCTTGGCTCATCCATCTTTGCCCACCCAGGAACCTCGCCCTCAGGTGCTCTCCCGTGCTGCACAGGCGAAACTGCCAGGCCAGTGGCCAGCAAGTGAATTCACAGGATGGTCCAGGCAGGCAGATGCCTCTGGGAGGAAGGGACAGCCTGCCTCTCTCCGTCCTCTTCTTCATTTCCCCCTCCTACAAATCTGTGCCTAACTCTGACAAGGAAGGAGAATGAGGATGACAGTTTCTGCATCTAATATAGCCATGAAGTTGGCAGAACTGAGACTCAGAGCCTAGTCTGATGCAGGCTAGCATCTCTGCCCTGCAGGGGTGAGGCTCTGGCTTTTGCTCAGCCCTGCACTGCTGGGGCGGCGGCTGGAGGAAGAAGGCTTCTTGTTGGACTCTTCGGGACACACCTGAGATGCAGGAGACCAGGCACTGCGGTGGCACCGGTAGAGGAGGCCCCGCCCACAGGGAAAGGCGGGGACAGGCGCTGGACCCCAGCTGGGCCCTAGAGCTGCCTTCTCCCAGATGCATTTAGGAAGGCCTTCTCTTCTTGCTTTCAGAGTAGGGGTCCTGAGACAGAGACCTCACCGCTAGCAGGACAACTCACGTCCCAAACCTACTTGGTCCCAGGGTCCAGCCTGCCGGATCCAAGAAAGGCCCCAATAGAGGGCAAAGAGATTTCTCTAGTCTTCACCTCCCGCAGACACAAGGAAGTTGGCTTCTGGGACATATTTATTCCTCCAGTTCATTACATAATATAAAGGGACAACAGGTTAGAGATCCTCAAAGGCCTGGCTCTGACTTAGCCCCCGAACTGCCTGGGCGCTGATGGTGAGCCACTGCTGCTCGCAGGGCCTCCGTTTCTCCGGGAGGTGAGAATTCTCTCCTGAGCTGTCGTGGAAGGCAATGCACTCATTGTCGGAGGTAACCAGAGAGGCACAGAGCGAGAAACATGGGAAGGTAGAGGAACAAAGGCACCAGGAGGCGGACAGAAGCAGATCAGAGCGGGGCCAGCTACCTAGGCAGAGAAAGAAAGAACAGTCTGGCGGTGTGGAGGAGAAAATAGAGCCCCTGATGTAAGCAGACTCTTGCCAGCGTTGCTGGAAACAAATAGTGACAGATTGCTAACATGTTACAGTGAAAATTACCAACATGATGGGACTTTTGCACCATAACCAGCACCTCTTGTTATCCCATTAACAAAACTGATGAGACCAAATTGCTAATCGGAGAAAGCGTTCATGTTGTATTATATCACTCCCGTCCTAGCAGGAAGGCGACCAAAGGGCAGACTAGGAGGCCCGGGGAAATCTCCAAAGAGCTAATGTCTCTGAGAGATGCACCTGGGGGAAGCCCAGGGCGTGGCCTCTCTCCCTTACACCTAGAAACACCTGCACATGCCACCACTTATCTCGGACCACCACAGCACATGTCTGTACCGCCAAGCTGGGCTGAGAAGAGCTGCCCACCATGAAGTGGACCAGGAACCAGTAACCTTTACCCAGTACACAAGGTCCACGGGCAGGGCAGGCCACGGGGGAAAGGCAAGGGGTTGGTGGGCAAAGCTCACTTTGCGAAGCTGCAGTTCTAGGCCATTCCATCTCTTCCTAGAACAAACCAAGACATCGGCGCTCTCAGTCGTGCCGTGCCACCCCCACGTGGTGCTGTGGAGAGGCCAGAGGCGGCCCCGTCTTAATTCCCTTAGCCCCAGAGTTCAGACTGCCGCAGAGCGCCGGGAGGCGGGAGGAACGGGACACATCTGGTTCTTGGAAGCCTCTGCCTGGGCAGTGGAGGGGGTCTCTCCTTGGGCTGGCCTCGGAAGAGTTTCCTGCTCAACCCCGACCGTCACGCAGAGAACGCTGAGTAGGCATTCACGCTGGCCTGCGCCTTTCTCAGGAACACCCCCCATGCCCCAGACCTCTTAGGGTCTGAGCTGTTGTTGTTGGTTTTCCACTGAGGTAATCAGGGACTCCCCCAAACTCCTCTCTCCCACCCAGCCGACTCCCAGCCCTGCTTCCCAGTAGTCACTCTGTGCAGTAATTGCTCCAAGATTACTCCGAGTGATTGAATGGCAAGGGCTTTTGTATACCAAACAGGGACTTGCCTTTGTCAAAAAGTCTTTACAAAGTACCCAAGAGCTGGGTGTCAGACAGGACAAGTTTTTTAATCATGTTAAAATGATTTATTTAAACGTCAAGCCATGTCACCTCACTTCCTTTCATTTTTCAAACTGTTTGTGTTTTTTCTGGATGATAAATTTATCTTCAGACAGCCTCAATATGACTAATTAACTTTGAAATATAAGAACCAGATGTGTGAGTTGGAGAGCTTTCTGAACTAATGCCAGACGGGCTGGTGGGTTTTTTCTCCTTCCTCCCTTTCACCCCCTTCCCTCCCCCACCCCCAGCCCTGCATTCTCTCTCCCTGCTGGCTGCCTGAAATTACTAAGCAGAGACACATTTAGTAAACGGAGTGCCGCGCCTGCAGCTGGTGGGGGAACGGACCGCTCCTCCTCCGTGCCGGACTCCGTCGCCCTCAGGACCCCACGTTCTTCCTTTGAAAGTGACCCCAACAGGCCGCCCGGCACTGGCAGAGCCATCCTGAGAGGAGGGGCTGGGAAAAGGACTCCCCCCACCCCCCGCCCCACCGCAACTCCGGCCTTTAATGATCTGTCTGATGTGGAGCAGGGAGCTGCCTGCGTGCATTTGCCACATGAAAAGAAGTCACCCTGCATGGTGACACCAAGTGATTTCTTTTCAAGAAGCTTCCCCTGTGAAGTGCTCCTCAGATCAGTCTCCTCCCGGCTCCCTCTTGACGAGCAAACCTGGGCCCAGAGTACAGGAGAAACTGCGGGGCACGAGGCTGAGGATTCTGTCTTCCCACTCTCCGAGCCCACGTGCCTTTCAGGGATGGCCCATTTGGGCTTGAAGCCACAGACGTACATGTATGTGTGTGTGTGTGTGTGTGTGTGTGTGTGCACATATGCATGTGGGGGGTGCAAGGGCACACATATGTATGTACATGTGTGCTTGTATACGTGTGTGCATGTGTGAAAAACCCATTTCACTCTCAGAGACAGCAATTCAAAAGAATCGGGCAGCAGCAAAACTGAAGTTGGTTGTTTTGTTTGCTTGTTTGTTTGTTTTTGCCCATTAATAGAGCTAAGGAAAAAAGCCCAGTGAAGAAAGATAAGGGACTACATACCTCAGTTTCCCCACATAGTGCTATCAACCCATCCTGCCCCTCTCTCCACCAGAAGCAGATTGAGGTTATGTCAGATCCCAGATATGAAAGTGCTTTGAGCGCTGTGAAAGGCATGCTATCCATCCTTGAGGGTTATTAGGATAATTGCCACATCATTATATCACCCCCACCACGATCATTATCACGCCTCTTAATGTCTGAGATTTTTCACCTGGGATAATCTCACTCCCTTTCAAGATCAGTGGAGTTTTTCCCCATGGCAAGCTCCAACCAGGAAGATGAACATTCCCATCCTGCACCCTCTCGGGAAGAATGCCAACAGGGTGTCTTCTGGGCCCCCCAAGAGTAGTTTCCTCCCCTGACGCCTTGGACTCAGAGCAACTGGCAGCCACGAAGCCCAGGACTGACCCTGTGCAGACACAGGGCTCTGGGGACACCCGAGCCTGCCTCAAGGGCGAGGAGAGGCAGGGTAAGGCTCACTGACCCTCTACCTGGACAGCCCCCCCTGTAAAAAAAGCCCCCTCCCTCGGGAGTCAAAATACCCCAAGACAGGGAGGCTCCCTGGGGTCCCCCTGCACCACGCTCAGCACTGTGCCGTGTCCTGTCAGCAGGCGAGTGGCAGCTCTGAGAGGTGTCTGCATTTCAGCAGGAGTGTCTGGGAATTTAGGGAGAAAAAAGGCCTGCAATAATCCCATCCCCCAAGTACTGCCAGGGAGGCGAAAGAGAGGGAGAGAGAGTTGGGGGGTGGGGAGAGCACGCGCCCTGCTTCCCAAGTCCAACCATGGCTCATCCACACACCAAGGCAGCACAGCTCACAGGCAGACAGACAGACAGATGGATGGGAATGGCTGGGCGGTGGGGGTCGAGGGGCGGGACCCGAAAAGCAACCCTGAGGTGCCAAGTCTGAACTGCAGAGAGGGGAGCGACAGCTAGAGGAGGTGGTGCTGGCCTGCCTGTGTGAGTCCAGGGACAGGCTGTGTGGAGCTGCCTCGGGCCTCGGGGAGTGGGTGGTAAGGTTCCGGGGACTAAGAGAACCGCTGCCCACCACCAGTGTCTACCTTCATCGGACAGACAGAAAGACAGACAGACAAGTGAGTGGTGAGACGACGCAAGAGCTTTCCCCGCCAGAATGTTCTTCCCTGAAGCTGCGCTAGACTCCCCGTTGCCCGAGAGGACACCTTCCCAGCCAGCCAAACAAGTGTCCATGCAGAGGGGACCCCCAGAGCACACACACTCCCTGCCCACCCACTGGGGGGAGAAGTCTGGCATTTCGGGCTTTTCTGACTAGAAAACCGTTTCCTGCTACATTCAACGAAACCGGTTGACCCAGGTTGCAAGCTCTTGAGTTAACTGGTGCGAGCAGGGCTGATGAGGGGCTGGGGACCCCCACAGAGCGGAAGGGTGAGACTTGGTTCTCTTGGGACAGATGTGGCACTGCCTAGGGAGCTCGGCAAGACGAGAGCAGGCCTGTCTGCCCCGAGAAGCCTATCCCAGGGGACGCTGAGCAGGCACTGATAAGCCAGAAGGTGTCCACTAGTGCTGACCCAGAAGCCCACACAGGGACCCCTCAACCCCACCCAACCGCGCAGACCCACCAGGCATATTTGGAAACCCAAAGGCTGGCCTTCCCCCATGAGCGCCCCTCACCTTCTCCCCCACTAAGTGAATGAACAAGCGGCGAAACTTGACACTTAACCCACAGCAGCCGCGTTTGGGACCTGTCAGACTTGATGTCTCAGAGCCCTGGGACTGCCGGCCCATCCCCCGGTACAGCCCGCGAGGTTTAATAAAGTACAGCCCTCGGGATCAAGAGGCGGCCGCCCCTCCCTGCCTTCCGCAGCGCGCACCGCCTGCTTTAAAGCCTGCCTCGCGCTGCCTCTCCTCCAGAAAGCCTTTCATGCCGCCTTGCCAGACTGACATTTTGACAAGTTGCCACGAGTGACATCTGATTTGTACAAATTTCAAGACTAATAAATCTACCTGTCAAAGCGGAAACTTTAAAAGGAGCTAAGCCCAGCGGGTATAGTTTAACAGAACTCAAGTTGATGAAACTGTAGGATGGAGAAATTATATCTGTCACAATCCACCCACATTAGTTCTGCAGAAATGTTGGCAACTGAAACAAACGTCTTTCACTGGTGTTACCAAAAAAAAAAAAAAGATATTAATTAAAAAAAAATTAATGGGGGGAGGGGAAAAGATTGTTAATACCCCGAGTAACAAGTAACAGTTCTATTTGTAAACTAACAAATTTTATGTATTTAAATTTTAATTTGGTCACAGATGTGAGAAGCATCTCTCCTCCACCTTTTCAGCTGTCTGGCTGGAATCTGGCCTTTCCATTCAAGCAGGACCCATCAATCATGCCCTGGCGGCTTAGCAGGGTGAATCAGAGGTCCGGTGTGCAGGGCTGAGGCTGGCCCGCAGTCCACAGCCCTGCATGCTGAGGGCTCCATCCACAGCCCCAGGCACTCAATCACTCACCTTGACCTGGTGGGCCCGTTCTAGGCTTGGCTCTGGAATTTTCGTTTGAAGCATCTGAATGTTTAGGGGGGAGGGGGGAGAAAGGAGAACTAAAGTGAGAGGACCAGAACCGTCTCCATCTGACTAGCTTTTTATTTTATTTTTATCTTATCTTCCCTTCCTGTCTCTGACAAGTCCACTTTCGCCCTGAGTCATCCTGTCAGAAATGTTGGAGAAGCCTGAGGCACAGATCAGAGCGGGGCAGGGAGAGGCGGGGAGGGGAGGGGAAGGGAGGCTTTTCAGGATTCCCCTCAAGTAGAGGAGATCCCAGGAGGGGGAGATCTCAGAGCCCAAACTCCCCTCCAAACTCCTCTCCCAGCGCCCCCAGTGTCAGAGTCACAGAGTTGCGGAGCCAGTCCCAGCGCCTGGAACTGGCCTCTGCTTGCCCGAGGGGGGCTGGCTCCTGCCCTGATGGCCTCCTCCTCCAGCCGCACCACCTCACCGTGGTTATTGCTGCCGCCATTCCCCCTGGGAGTTCCAGATGGGATCTCAGTTGCCCTCTCACTCAGATGGGTAAGAGGTAAGTAGGAGGGACAGAGAAGATCTTTGTTCTCAAGTTCAGCCAGAGGCCGCGGGCTAAGGTCACCCCTCCCCTCGAGGCTGACAGAGCGCCCAGCCCCACCAGGGAGACCCTGCCCAGCCCGGCTGCCTCCTCCCCCTCAGGCCCGGGTTTGCGCTCAGCACTCAGTGGCTGGGACAGTATCTAAAGACTGAAACTTCTCCTTCTGGCCTGGTTCTCAGCCTTGGGCGTGTGAACGTGGTGACAGTGGGCAGCAGAGGGTGGGGGGAGCGGGTCAGAGAGAAGGAAGTGGAAGCTTCATGGGCACCCCCGTGGCTGCTGCCAGGGATCCCTAGGCCACACCTGCTGCTGCCAAGGGAAGGTTGCTCCTGGTTCTGCCCCGTTCCGTCTTCGTCCCCACAGGGAAGTGTCTGTGAAACAGATTCCACTATGCCATGTGACTTATGGAGTACAAAGCGTCATCCTCGTCCCAGAGGGGTTTCGAGTCCAAGTGGTGTGGTGTAAGCACGATGACACAGAGCAAAAGCCCCTGACCAAAATCCAAGTAGGCTTGAGTCCCTAGGACCACAGAAAGCCACCTCTCTGGAGAAGCAGCTGGTGGCAAGACGGCAGGAGGGCCCTGGGGCTTTTCTGCTGGGTGCGAAAAGAGGCAGACATTGGAAGATCACCTGTGTGAACATCTTTCCGAGCAGAGCATGGGAACACGGTGGCCGGTTGTCGTCTCTGATCCTGTAGGCTGGGCGGGCACACAGGCTGCCTCACTGAGGGGCAAGTTGGGGAGCGTTGGTGTAAATGGCACCCGCCCTGGCCCACTGGGGAGGGAGGGACTCAGTCTCGCTGGGCCCCTACTCTACCGTGAGTGCCACACCCCACTTGCCTTCAGCACAGTAGAGTCCAGAACTCTTTGTATCCATCAGAAGGCGGCAGGACAGACTGACAGCAGGACGGAAGCTGAGAGCAGAAAGCGCCATTCCACAGCACTTCCAGACAGGGCTCTGGTAAGCTCAGACAGGAGGACAGAACCTCGTGGAAGGGGATGTCCTGGAGAAGTGGTTGGAATTCTGATGGCCCCAGGCTCACGGAGCCACTTCCCGACGTGGCCCAGGGAACACACAGTTAGGGGTCTGGGGATAAAGCAGAGACAGGGAGGGGAGGCTGGTGTGGCCAACTCTTCCGTAAGTGGGTATGGGTTAGCAGCAGGGACAACGAATGCCCCAGTGGTGCCAGGATTCGTCATCCAGCATGCATTAGCTGTCCACTTACTTCATATTTTTGCATGTAATTTGAGAGAAGCCTTTCGAGATAGTTGTTGGGAAAGCAAAGCCTCAAAGCTCACAGAGGGTCTCGTGGACAATCCCACAGCAAGCCGGGGCAGGTTTGAAAATGACTAGACTGCCTTTTCCTGAAACAGTTGCTTTCCACGCCCCCCCCCGCCACACACACACCCTACACACTATTCTCTGGATTGGATAGCACAGCAGGTAGGGCGTTTGCCTTGCACGTGCGTGGCCGGCCCAGGTTCGATTTCTCCGTCCCTCTTGGAGAGCCCAGCAAGCTGAGAATATCCCACCCGGCAGAGCCTGGCAAGCTTCCCGTGGCGTATTCGATATGCCAAAAACAGTAACAACAAGTCTCACAATGGAGGCATTACTGGTGCCCGCTAGAGCAAATCGATGAACAACAGGACAACACTTACAGTGCTACAGTGCTCCCTGAGACGTTCCCTCTGGGGAAAGGTCCCACTATACCAATGTAACTAATTTTTTTTTTTGTTTAAAGCAGTTTTTCAACATTTCACTTTATATTTTAATGGGTCCATGTTTGCTGACCTACTGTGTTTTTTCTAATAAATTGGAGATGGTTTCCCTGTGTCCTGAGCTCGCCCAGGTTTGTAGGAGGGGAGTTAAGCATTGTGAAAGGGTAGTTGGTCTCAACACCGACGTGAGAGCCCCAAGCAGTTCCCGCGGACGAGGGTCTAGTCTGGGAGCAGCAGGCCCAAGGCCCCAGCGACTGACCGCTTTCCCCGGGAACAGATGCGGGTGCTTTGCCCCTGGACACGATCCGTCCCTGGTGCAATTCTCTAGCCCATTGCCTCCTGTCTGGGGTCCATTACCCACACGGCAGGAGGAGCTTCAGTTTGAAAGAAGAACGAGGCCCATCTCTTTCAACTGCCTCTAGGCAGTATTTTGGGTTTTGCAACCAAAGAGAAAAGAAAAAGAAAAAAATCTTGAACTGTTTTTCAAATGTTCTGGGTCTTGGCAAACCCCAAAATGCCTTTTGCCAAATGCTTTTTCCCTTAATTTTTAAACCTCGGGTGTATTTCCAGAACAATCCAATCCATCTGCTTCTGATTCATTTACACTTAACTCATTAGGAGGCTGTTGCGTAAGGAGCAGTTTGACGTCCCCAAGATCCCTGGGTGGGGGATCTTCCCTCCCCCTTGAATCAGAAGGAAGAATCTTGCCAGCCAGGCACGGGGCAGAACCCCCCAGCCCATTGAAACCCTGCCTTGAGTCCCTACGTCTCTGGGGCAAGAATCAGTTTGTCTGGGGTCTCACTCATCATTCATCCCGCTCTCCTCCTCCCACCAGATCATCACTGTTATTGCTGTTATTGTCATTAAGGATATAATAAATGGCCACATTTTGTTGTTAAAAGCTTTGTACTGTATTCCACAGTGTGCCGTTCTTCACTCACACACGCTAGAATCAAGGGCTCAGGCGTTCAAACAACACTTAACCCAGAGGCGAACCACCAGTAGGGTCTTGCGTGGGCTCTCAGATGTGGGCCTTAGACCAGAATACCGAGTCCGTGCCAGGGAGCCTCTGCAGGGGGTACCAGGAAAGCCCAGGAGCTGTGGGCAGAGAGAAACTTCTGAGGGCAGAAAGTGAGGCTGGAGAAAGTGAGGAAGACCCAGAGCCAGACAGAGGTGGTGGGTTCCCAGAAGCCTGCAGTTCAGACATCCCCTCCTCCTTGCTGAGAAGGAGGCTCTTCTCTCATCTTCCAGTCTGCATTGCCATCTTGGTTCCAAAATAATCGTTTAAAAAGTGTCGACTCTGTGCTGAGCACTGCCCCGTGGTGGGCACAGCTGGTCAGAAGGGGCTGGTGAAATGGCCTACCCTTAAGGATTTGCATCTCCTCTGAGGAAACTACTTGTTTATCGTGAGCAAGAACACTTTGAGCCAACTGAACACAGCATAGCACAGGGAGGTACAAGAGGTCAGGGATGCGGCTGTGTAAAGAACTGGGTAGAGAGCATGCCTTACATGGGACAGAGGGAGGGTGGAGAGGAGGACAAAGGGAGAAGGGAGGAGAGGGCAAGGGAGGGGAGGGGAGGCCCAGCAAGAACAACTTTCCCCCAGGAGGCAGGCTTCTGATGCTCCTCGTGGGAGATCAGCGTCTCATTCCCGGAAGAGGAAAGAAGAGTGGCAGCTGCCCTGTGGGAAAGAACAGAACATCTCTGTGGGGCAATGGGAGGCGGAAATAAGGAAATAAACACAGGGCAGGGGGCAGTTTGTAGGTGATTCAGCTGAAAAGTCTGGATTTCATCTCAAAGGCAAGAGTGAGTCACCAGAGGTCTTTGAGCAAGGCAGGCAGGAAGAACTGAGCTGGCGTTCAGGCCGGGACGGGTGGCCATGGAGAAGACCAAGGCAGGGAAGCAGAGTGGTCCAGGGCCTTCATCTCAGCCCGGAACAGCAGGGATCCTGGATCCAGCGGTGGCTGCTCGAGGGAAAAGAAGGAAGACCAAGGCTGAATGGTCAGCACCTGGGGACCCTGAAGAAGGGGCACAGTTAAAACAGTACCTACCGGGAAAGAACAGGGCTTGTCAATGTTTTTAAGACCAAGTTAACATGGGTTACACACTACACCACAAGCATCACTTGAACGACAACCCTCCCCGCTTGGTCCTCACCAGAGAAAGGTAGAGCACCACACACACCATCCAGTTTTACCAAAAAGGAGTCAAGGTGGTTTAGCAGTGGGTATCAATTATCCCACACAGAGAACGGGAATGGGAAGAAAGAACCCCAACCCTAGCGCTTACCCACGCTGACCTGCTGCTGTAGTTCCCACGCCCTCCCTCACCACCCCTCACGCTAACTCCCCGACATGCCTTAATCCATGCGGAAAGGCTTCGGCCCCCGTTTGACTTAGCTAAACCCAGGATGAGTCTCAACTCCATCCAGACACTTATGTCACCCTTTGAGCTTGCACAAAAGACCTTCGGTCTGGAATACCTCCTATGAGACTCATGGAGCGAAGACAGACTAAGCACTGAACGTGGAGCCTTTCACTATTGTCGGTTGTTGTGTTTCTGCTTCCCAACTTGGAGGTTGGCTCGCCTCCGTCGGGCCGGGCCCTTGCCCCTTAACTGGTTATGTGGCCGTGGGCAAGTTACTCAATCACTCTAAGTCTGTTTCCTTAGCTGTCAGTTGATGATAAAGGGGTTATTGTCGGGATCCTGTGAGGACAGCTGGCACGTGAAAGGCACTTCGAGCATGCTGTCTCTTGATCCTTGCTTTCTTTACTCATCCTCCGGTGGACAATGTTACACCCAAGCTTTGAGTGAAGTCAATGTTCCAGACTATTACTCCACTTGGTCTCTTAATCATTTCAAAGGATACATAGAACACCTCCAGATTCTCTAGAGTCTCAGAATGATATCACACTGATGTCACCACATTTAAAAACCCAGGCATGAGAGGCTGGAAATGTGGCTCAGTGATAAAACTCAGAGCTTGCACACATGAGGCCTGGCTTCGATCCCTAGCAGATGTAGGATAACACTGGGTTTGTCCTTTCAGCCTTGCCACAGGGAACTTAGTTTACCTTAAAGAAATGTCCTTTCTGTATGGACACAGGAAGACAGTTAATATTATGCTTTGTAACTTGGGAGTTGATTGACTCCAATAATATTTACTCCTGGGCATCTGCTTTCTCGACTCAGTTGCTCTTAGTTCCAAAAGCAGGGTCCCAACTAGGGAAGGAATGGATCCAGGGCAAGCTGTGAGCTACCCTGGCATCAAAATGGGCCAGGCCAAAGGGCCACAATACTCAACTATAAATTGAGAGCATGGTCATAGACAAATCCTGTCATGATCCTAGGACAAGAGTAGGACCCTGCTGGGGTTAGGAAGACTAACCTGGCCTGAGGACTGTGGTCTGGAATATATAGTGAATGTCCTCAGAAAGAACCAAACTTTAAGTTTGATATTTTTTTAATTGTAGAAATTGTTTTATTGCTAATCTTCTCTTGTAAATAATTCAAAAGCGCATGCATGGAAGGGGTAGTGTGTGTGTTGTTCATGGGCTCTCGGATGGCACTCTCTCTGTCTCTCTGTCTCTGTCTGTCTCTCTGTCTCTCTCTCTGTCTCTCTCTCTCTGTGTCTCTCTCGCGCGCTGCTCGCCTTCAGTATTCATGAGCCGCTGTGCATGGACTGGATCAGAATGGCTCCTCCTTTGTGCTCTGCTTCTGTGTGTGCCGCTGTGCTCTCTTCTGTCTGTCTCTCTATCTCTGTCTCTGCCTCTGTCATCTTTCCTCAGGTCTCTTCCAATCTCTTTTCTTCCTATCTCTCTCTCCAGAGCCCTCCTGCTTCAGTCTCTGGATTCTCACTCACTTTCACTTCTGACTCTGACTCTGATTCTCACTAACTTTGTTCTTTCTTTCCCCTGCTTCTGGCTCCGATGATTCTCTTTTGCTCTGTGCTCTGCTTCTGTGTCTTCCCCTGCTTCTGTGCCTTCTCCTGCTTCCTTACAGTCTTAGTTTATATAGCAATCACATAGGGTGGTGACACAAAGGTGGGTTGAACATTAACGAATCGACAAAGAGGGGTAAGACCACTCCTCCAGGAGATTAACTCAAGGTCAAAATCTCATCTAAAGAGATTACTCCAGATTACTAGAAGATCTGCTTAAGGGTGGGATCCCATCCAGGGGGTGTCACTTTCTTCTTTCTTCAGCTAGTAATCCTCTTAATTAGTTGTAGTAAATCTACTTCTACTATTTCTAGCAATATCATTCTGTATGAGCACAGTAAGAGATATATCAAATCCAATGTTATCCTACACTACAGAAAAACATTAAATAAAATTCAAAATGAAAACATGCCTGAAGTGAGAGACTCCTGTCCACACACCTCAGAAGGGCATCTCCACACCAGCATCAGGAATCGCAGGAGTGGACACACAAGCCAGGGCACAGAGCACGACCAGCTCCGCCTCCCCTGAGAAGAGGAGCTGCCTTCTCCTCCCTGACGAGTGCTCCCCCAGAACTAGGGCCCGGCCCTGTCCCCACACAGCCCTCTGCCCCCAGCCAACCCAGTCCCCTTGCTCACTCTTGCAAGCTGAAGCACATATGCTGGCAGGGCTCTGCCTCCTTTCTCGGTCCCTCTGTGTCCTTCCTGCTCTCCTCGTCATTCCCTGAAGGACACGCCCTGCCCGGGACAGCTCTAGGTGCCTGCACCCCATCCCAGGCCTTCTCTCTCCTGTCCACAGCACCTTAGTGTCGGCTCCCAGCAGGTCCTGGGAGATTGCGGTGAGTCCCGATGACTTGAACTTCTTAAGCAGCTCTGAGATAGTGTGGTTTTGACATCACCTCCCTCCCCCTGCAACAAAGGTAGAAAAGAAGGAAAGAAAAAAAATTGAGGGGGAGTGCAGGTTGGGATTTCAATGGTAGGGGTGTGAATCACCCTATCATTAACTGAGGGCAGAGGAGGGGCTCCCAAGCAGTGCTCAGGCAATGTGAGGTCCACTTTTCGTGACAGTGGGCCAGGCTAGGTGGTTTGACACCCAGGTCCAGTGACACAGAGCTGCTCAGACCCAGTAGTGCTAGGGGCTCACGAGGGTCCCATCTAGGGGTGTTAAGGCATATTGGCCCCCTAAGCCGTTAGTTCTATTTCCTCATTCATTTGTATAACTGACCCTTGGACACACAGGTTTGAACTGAGCAGGTCCACAAGCAGATTCTCTTAGAAATGGCCAATGGCGAGGCTTAGTATCGATAAGTGTACAGTACCATAAATGAATCTTCTCAACCAGTTTCCTTAACACGTTCTCTTCTCTAGCTTACTTTATTGTAGGAGTACCGCACCCAGAATACAGAAAGCATGCTAAGTGTATGTCGTTTCACTTTATGTTATCGGGGAGGCTTCTTTCAGCAGCGGATTCTTAGCAATTCAGTTTGAAGACAGTCAAGAGCAATGAGAAAGTGCCGGACCACACAGGGTCAGCCCCCACTCTGAGTGGTTCATGGCTCGACTATCCCTGCTTATGTACAGTGACAAAATACAATGAGGGACTTGTGCATAAGACAAGCATTTGCAGTTTTTTTGTTTAAAAACCTGAATGGAGGCTCCAGAAGAGCAAATTTAGGGCAGGCAGGGGAGGGGGTCCCAAGCATGCCTCTAGGACACTGCCCACGCAGCTAGGCAATTTCCCTACGGCTAGTGGAGATGCAGCTGACTCTGAAAAGCAGGAACCAGGCTCACCTGGGACTACAGAACATTAGTGCTCCTGCCCAGGGGTTCCCTGCAAGCCTGGATATGGGGGATGCAGCAGCGGGGAGGGGGGGTGGGGGGCACACGAACAGGAAAACGCAATAATCAGGCATGGCACAGAGTACTTACCCCTTTGGGGTAATGTTACTCAGTGAGAAGGGAAAGGGGAGCACTGGGAGGGCCCTGGGGTCTTGGCCCAAACTCCAATGTAGAGATAGCTGAGGGGGTGCAGTGGGGAACTGTGCCGACACCTCTCTAACTACCTCCACCCCCACCACCCTATGTGATTGCTATATAAACTGTGCCGACAGCTACCTCCAGGGAAGTGCAATAGGGCCACAGCCGCAACAGGGCCGTTTCTCAGCCTCTGCCTCTCAATCCTCGGCCCTGGCAACCAACTTTCATTTTCTTTTCAATGGGGACTCAAGACCAAAAATACACTCCTTCACACACACGTACCCAAAGGGAGGGCGTCGGGAGGAGGCGACCCGCAAAGCGCATCTCAGGCTTTAAAAATGCACAGGCAGCGCTTAAGGAAATGTCACCACTTGGCTTAGCATGGGTGGCACTGGCAGGCGGGGAGCGGAGGGAACGGGAACTGAATTTGGGAGTGACTGGAAGGTCGACAAGAAAGAAAAGCCAACAGGGAGCATATATACATAGAAACAAGAAGCGCTCCGAGCACCACCTCCTCCCCGGGCCGGACACCGCTGCCCCCACCCCAGCCTCCAAGGGACAGTCCTTAGAACGCTGCTCTGCACCCACGCCTCCACCACACCCCCTCCTCCACTCCCTCCCTTCCAGCCTCACCTCCACACCTCTCTAACTACCTCCACTCTACCACCCCCTCCATCACCTAAATCTTTATCACTTCCACTACTCCGTTACCCCCGCCCCCACCACATCCATCACCCTCATCTCCACCACCTCCATCACCTCCACATCCATGCACAGGACTTGTCCACTTCCCAGGAGGTGCACATGGTCTCTTTCTCCCTCTAGAAAAGCCTGTGTCCTCCAAGTGAGGCCACGGTGCCCTCTGCTCGTGCTGCCTCCTTGCTGCTGTGAGCTGCACGTGGTGGGCACACTGCTGAGGGGCAGCTACAGAACTGATTCGGGTTAGGGTGTCCTTGGTCACCAAGGCTGCATGGCCAGGAAGAGTCCCCGGGCACCACAGTCACCCAGTCAACCCTCCTCCTGGCCTCTCGTTTGCAAACGTTCCTTCCCGGTGATGTCCCAGGGATGCGTGTCGGGGGCTCCTGTCTCCAGTCTGTTGAATGGAAACTTCTGCCCGCTGCCTGCATCACGGTCGTGGGCCAGCACAGCCTGAGTCCATCAAACGGCCCTGAAAGCTCTATATTCCAAAACCAGAGCACTGCAGGGTCTAGGGCAGGGGAGTTTAATACGCCAAAGTGCAAGGAACTTCCACTTGGGTAGGGATATCCCAGCTATTTGCCCAAGAAGTAAATATCTCTGAGCTCTAACAAGGCCCTCAGGAAGCGGGGGCTTCGGTGGTGGTTTTATCATCTCACAGAGGTGAAAGGAGAGAGGAAAGCAGAGAATAAAGGATGAGAGGTGATACTATCCGGAGTCGAGATCACTCTTGTGTTACAGCACATGGCAGAAATAACAGATAGCCAGGCTGGGGTCTCACTGAGGGATAGCATGTGTGGGCAGGAGGGCCACTGGCGGCCACTTCGCAAGCGAGGAGAGGTGAGGGCCAGCCCAGCAGGGACACGAGCGATCGATGTGCCAAGCAGAGAAACACTGGAGGGAGGATTCATGGAAGAGAGATGGGTGCCCCTGAAAGGCTGTCTTGTTCCCTCTCATCCGGAATATATATATTCTCTGATTCCTATTATCTCACACCTAGAGTGAAATTCAAAGCCATGGGCTAGAGGGAATCTTAGCTCTGGGCAAGACGGCAGGATGGAGAAAAGTACTTATCACCCAGAAAGGAGATGGAGGAAGGAGAAAGGCATGAGGCAGAAAAGCCTGCCTTATGATTTCCTTCAAACTTAAAAATAAATACATAATTTGCTTTGGGGCTATAAATCACACCAAGTAAAATGCAACATCTCCTTTGCTGCAGCACTACTGAGAAACTAAAAAAAAAAAAAAAACACTGTTCAAAAACACTGATTCCAAGTTCATTCTCTGCTTCTCGGCTCAGAGTAACAGAGGATTCCCCTCCCCAAGAAAATAATAAAATAACTTCCCTAAGATTCCATGGTGGGTTCACAGCCATGAGCAATAAAGGGATAGTTGTGTGACTGATGGTTCCTCGTGCATCAGCGCTGGGCTTCTAGGAAGTCCAAGACCATCCCCCTCCCCCCCAGCCTCCCCTGTCCCACCCCACTGGAGACTGGCTCTAAGCCTGTATCTGGTCCACCGGGACCGTGTCCTCAGCAGACCCAAAAGCCAAAGCCCTTCTCCCCCGGACGTGTCACAGGCTGTGGACAACCCTGGGCTTCCCATCTCCAGCTTTGCTTTGTGGCCCTACAGCTGAATGCCTTAGAAAACCATCTCACCAGGGATGAGGACAGGAGGTAAGGTGCTGGCCTGGCCTTCGGCGGCGGCAGCTCTGACTCTGGTTCAACCGCCCAAGCACCACATGGGGTCCCCTGAAGAGCACCGCAAGGATTCCTAAACACAGAGTCAGAAATAGAAAAGAAAAAAGAAATAACATCATCAGTCTGACCCTTGGTGTTGTCATCTGAAAACTGGGACGTCACCAGATACAGCTTGACACAACTGTTGTGCCTAACAAATGACATTACATAATGCACAAACTCTATCCCTTGATCTTTCTTTTACTTAGCATTATTTGTGAACATTTAAAGGCATAGATGATAAAGGACCTCCTGAGGTCACCTTGCACCTCCCTCACAGGTTTAAAAGCTAAAGCCACTTTGGCGGCCTTGTCTAACTGTCCCCCCCCCCAATATGCTCCCTGCCTTGTGGGATGGATAAGAGCTTGCTGCCCAGCTCTGACTACGACCATCTAGGGCACACACCCCTCAACTAACCACTTCAAGTCACAAAACATGTGGGATTCACCTGAGCAAATTTCCTGAGTTCTCTAATTCCTCCTTTGAAGATTTACAGCCTTCCACTAAGAAACAGTCCTCAAGCTTTCTAGATCAGCAAGGAAAGTGCCCAGGGCCTGTCTGGGTTTCCTATGGTTGTAATCAAATTCACAAATTGTGTCTTCAAATTAGATAAATTTATTATCTTTATATTTCTGGAAGTCACAAATCCAAAGGTTCCCAAAGGGCTAATGTCAAGGTGTTGGCAGGACTATATTCCTTTCAGGAGCCTCTTAGTGAGAATGTTTCCTTGCCCTCTTCAACTTCTAAATGCTGCCTGCATTCCTTGGCTCATGATCTCTTCCATCTTTGAAACCAACAATGGCCAGGCAAGTCCATCTCCCACCCCATCACTGAGTCTGCCTTCTCTCTCTAGCACCTCTCAGGATCCTTGTGATAACACTGAGCCTACCCAGATCATCAGGATCCCTTCCCACCTCACAGTCAGTCCATCTGTAACCTTAATTCCATTATCACATACTCTAGTCACAGGCTCCAGATCTTAGAACATGAACACCTTGATAGGACCATGACTCTGTCCTGCATAATACCTAACCACAACACAAACACACACGCACACACACACACACACACACACACACACACACTCCCACCAACACCCTCTTCTCTGCTGGGCTAAAGACACTTCCAGGAGTGTTTGGTTCATCAAGATGTGTGATTGTAACCCGCATGTCTGCCTCAGGATCCTTTTCAAGCCCATGCTTCTGACAATGACCCTGAATCAACTCACACTGGCTGAAGAGCAAAGATATACTCACCAATCCTGACTGCAGGTGGCAAGTGACAGAACAAGGTAAGTTCCTCCGTGGACTACTAAGAGATGTTGGCCTGCTCAAAGTTTGGGAACAGTCTGAGCTAGACAGACTCATAGACCACTACTCTTTCATTTGTTGCCTCAGAAGAAGCAACTCTGCCAGCCACATGGGTTTGGCTCAGCTTTCTAGTTAGACCTACATGGATAGCTTTTGAGGCTAACTGTTGTTGAGAATCTCTACTGCAATATTAAGTCATCCCGTGTGGACAATTTTACCACTGTCTCAGGTCATCAGACCCTCCCCATCCAGTTACTTCACAGCTGTGCCCAGAATTGAGCGGCCTGCCTCCTGAGATGGAGCAAATGCTCCTTCCACAGATCCACTCCTTGGTGGTCAAGAAACACAGCAGCACTTGCAACCCAGCCTGTTCCCATCAAACCAGTTCGCACTGTGAAAAGGCTGTATTTTTTTTCTCTCCCTCGACAAAGGGTTACAACCAAACCCCTTCAGCCCCGAGACAGCACAAAGACCCGCTGAGTCCTGGTCAGGACAAGGCGGTCTGGTTTACTTGCTTACACATTCCAGTCCCTGGCTCTGATTCCAACCCAAAGGTGAGGTTTCTGTTGAAATCAAGAGCAATGCCTGGCTGTGTGAGGCTAGTCCTTGCTCTCCTGGGAGTGGATACACCAATCGGGGACAAGTCACTTCAAGCCCCAGGAGGCTTGGTTTCATCTAGTCCGAAAAAGAATGTTAGACCATATTAAGTCTAGGATTTTTAAAAAACTCTCATCATAAACAATTCTGCCTCTCAAAGCCTGGAGTGGTTCCAGAAGGGAGGAACAAGAGCAGTGAGGGGCGTCAGAGCTACAGTTCTGAAAAATGAGGACAATGGAGTGTTGAACCAGGAAGGAGGCTGGCAGACAGGGCCCAGGATCACAGGAGTAATCATGACTTACCTCACACTGGTTGATCCAGGTGTGTTGGCTTGTGCATAGCTAACCCCCATTAGTTACTTCTGGGATCCCTAGAAGTAATTTGCTTGAGGAGCAATTACTAAGAGATGACGTCCAGGAGCCCTCTCTCAGTTTTTTGCTCAGCTGCTATTTTGTTCCTCTGCCTACTTCAGGTCTCTAGCAGGAGACTAGACCCTTACCACCTCTCCTGGGTGCTGCCTTCCCACTGCTAAAGAGGTACAAGTGATCCCCGGGAATCACGGAGTCCTGTGTGCAAAGGAAAGAGCACCTCTGTATGTTTTACTCTAAGGACAAGTCCCAACGCTGCTTTCCCCCTGACCACCACCTGGGAGTCGAAAGCTTCCTTTGCCTTTTTCCTTTTTGCACTGCCCTTTTGCTCTTTCTCTCTCTTAGTCTTCTAACAACATCCAGAGAAGGCTGAGTCGTGAGGCAAACCCATCTGCGAGCCAGGCACAAGGCCTTCCTCAGAGCCGTTCACAGCCTGCCTGGCTCCCACGTCTGCTGGCGCGGGCCCGTCCTTGCTTCAAGACAAGCTCCTTCCCGAGAGGTTCGCTCAAGCTGACTGAGGTTTCAAACAGGCCCACCAGGCAGCTCCTGGGCCTGCCTGGCTGTGCCTGCCCAGGTCTGGACTTGGCCTGGGATTCCTTGTTCACTTCCTCCTGCCAGGCTGCCACACGGGAGAGCACTGTGTTTCAGTCCCCTGGCCTCAGCTAGACCAGCCAAGCAAGCTATAAAGACACCAATTATTTTCTTGAGCCAAAAAAGCAAGTGGTTCTTCCTGTAGGTCTCATAAAATGTTCAGGAGTTTGCAGGTGTCTCCTGACACCGGACACTGGGGTTTACAGGTGTCCTGACACTGCTTCTCCTGGTGATGCCTCAACAGGGAAGGCTTGAAGAGATGCTCAGACACCCCATTCTTGGTCATTGTGCACTGCTTGTTGGGAAAGCGCTTCCCAAGTTGCCAGAAGAAAGGTCTCAGGCTTAGCAACTGGTTTTATGGCCCCAGGAAAACACACACATACACATATGCCTGCACATGTGCACGCATGCACACGCACGCACACACACACACACACACACACGTGGACAAAGTTTCTTCCTCGGAAGCAAGTTTTCAAAGCAGAGATTCTACTGGAATAAGACATGCTAGCCAGGGCCTTCGACCACTTGCAAGGGTCTGTTACTGCCACGTGACTGAGTCCAAGAAGACCTCCTGTGAATCTCCCTGGGGAGCAAGTACCGCTGGGTGACTAGTCTTCACAAAGCAGAAGAAATTCCTACATTCCGCCTGCGGGAGTAGAACTGAGATGGGGCCGGGACTTGGATCTGCCTTGCATGCTCGGGGCTGTGAGTATGATCCCAGGCACCGCTCACTGATCCTCAGCAGTCCTACCAAGTATGCATGGCCCTCAGTGCACCTCCTAGGTAAGTGGCTGAAGCTGGGAGACTAAGATTTGAGTGGGGCCTCAGACAAGGCGTCTGCACTTGGCCGGCCTCCATTTTCCCTACTGTAAAATGGACCAAATCCTAGGCACATGGCCAGGAGCAGGTAAGAGCACTTTGGATGCTACAACCAGCTTTCCCAGCTCTCCTGGGTCTCCCTCAAGCTCCTTACACCCAGGACCAACCTGGCTGCCATGCTAGTGTGCACCAGTATCCCCAAATGAACCAGAGAGCAATCAACCCACAAAAGGTTTCCTGGAAGCCCCAACTGCCTCTGACTTAGGAAAGACCGTCAAATCTCCTGAGGGCCCCAGAGACTGGTCACAGGACAGGGTTCTCGCCCAGGGAAGGTGGGACAGCTGGCAGCAGCGCTCTAGAATGAACCCTCCCACCAGAGGCGGGAAGCAGAGAGCCTCACAGCCACACGGAGGTGCAGAACCTTCGCTCTCCGGCCCGGAGCTGCCTTCCACACCAGCATCTCAGCACAGATGACTGAAGCTCAGGACTCCCCAAAGTCCCAGAGTGCTCTATGCCACACACTGTGGGGGCCGTCACCAGTGGTGACACTTGGTGTGAAAGTTACTCACACCACAGGTTTAGTGATGCCTTGATAAGGAGGGCTTTCAGACAACTCTCCCCAGACCCCAGTCTGCTATCACATAGGGACCCTTCATTAATGCTTGAGCACAAATATTCACTTATTTTTCTCTCAGCACCCACCAGGGACACCCGATCTAGGTCAGACCCTGGCAGAGGCAGCAGGAACTGGAGAAGGGTGCAGTAGGGCAGACTTGCTCTGCCCCGGGAGCGTGCACCCACCCAGGGGAGAGACTGCACTGTGAGCCAAGGAATGTCTTACTGCAAACTGCCAAGATTATGATGGGAGGGCAAAGGGGACGTGGGCCTGTAACGAGGTCAGAGACGGCCCAAGACCAAAAGGAAGCAGCCTTGACAGAGGCCTGAAAGTGGCATCCATGTGAACCCGCTCGTGAAGCGACGGCAGCACTTTGGGCAGGCAGGGAGGAAGCTGGAGGAAACGGGACAGGTCCTGGCTAGACCCAAAGCAAAGGCTGGCGTGTGCAGCTGGACACTGAGTTGTGGACAGAAATGTCCACTGAAGATCCATCATCTGGCCCTAAATGGCTCAAAGAATAACCTGTCAAGAACTCTCGCTGAGGGTGAGGAAACAGGATTTGTGGGTTTAAAACATCTCCGCCACCAAGGATGGTGAGCTGGACCAAGGCTGGCAGACAGGCCCTCACAGATACTGATTCTGTTCGAGCCATCCGCAGAACTGGGAGGCGAATGAGGGCAAACACAACCCTGCTTGCTTGGGGAGGCTAGGAGAGCTAGGGGAAAGCAATCTTCAAGTCTTAGAGAGTGTGAAGACATATAATTAAAGTCAAAAGATGGATCTTAAGCTCTGATCATCACATAGCCTCAGGCTGCTACTTAAAGGGAGAAAAGAATCTAGGGAAGACACCAATATGTTAAGAGCGGTTACCTCGGATTACAGGTGCTTTAAGTTCCCATCTTTGTGTGATTCTCCTTTTCCATTTTTTACAGTTCTCTGTGTGTTTCTTTAGTAATTAGAACAAAAAGTCACATATTAATTTTTCTTTAAGAATGATGTCATCTTCTCACTTCCTGGGTGTGTCTCTAAGACTTAAAGGTCTTAGCCAGAGAGACTGCTCAGCAGTTTAGGGGCACATGCTTTGCCCATGCCTGAACCTAAATTTGAACTCCAGCATGCAGCCCCTTACCCCTAGAATCGACAGGTGTGGTCTGGAGGCCTCTAAGACCACCGGGGTGGCCCCGAGTGACCCCTGGGAGGGCAGAGTCCAGACACTCTGTGTCCTAGGGCCCTTGCATTCAGCAGGAAGCAGGGCTGGTATTACTTGACATCATCCCACCACCCTCAAAAGAGAGAAAACCAGACAAAGACTGGGATATCAGCTTCGCTGACAACCATCTTTCATCCTGTAAGATAAAATGCAAAGAAATTTCAAACTACAAGCATCAAGTTCTAATTCTCAGAAGCCCCAAATCGGTCGGCCCAAACCACGCATGCTGGTGACACCTGCAGCTCCTTTCCAAGCCCACCTTCTGGCCAGGGCTTCCCACCCTCACCCTCTCCGAGTAACTCCACCGTCAGCCATGTCCCTTCATCCCTGACACCCGAGCAGCTCCAGCTGGGCCTGAGAAAGGTATCTTACTCAGGGGATGCCAACGGACCTTGGAATAGAGACCATGAAACTCCAGGGAGGAAGGTAATGGTACTCAAAATATGTGGTCATAAGACTGGAGAGAATGTACAGAGGATTGAGCACATGCTTTGCATGCAAGAGACCTGGGTTCAATCCCCAGCACCATATAATCCTCTGAGCACCGCTAAGAGTAGCCAAGTGTCCCCACAAACCAACTCCAGTGCCACCACGTAAGCTCTTCTATGAGCCTGGCTTCAGAGACCCATAAATTAATCTCGAGAAAGATCAAAAGCCACCGTTAATCTTGGACTCCACAAGGCTGAACAAACCAGAGTAAATCGGAGGGGGGGCAGGTCAGCCTGGTGCCCCCCCAAGTAGAGCTCCCAGCAGCCACTTGCTCCCACGATCCAAACTTGCCACCATACCCCCGGCCTGACTCTACCGTCTCAGGTCAAACCTCACCAAGATACAATCTACTGAAAACTGGGTGTGCGGGTTTTGTGACTGAAATCTCCAGGCTTTCTCAGGGTTGGGATGGGCTACCTTCCCCCCTCCCTGTACTTCCAGAAGCTTCCATGCCTCAAAACTGCCAGCCAGTTTTAAAAAGGTACTCCGGCCTGACCTTCCCAGTACAAATACTGAATACCCTGAACAAACATGTTGACCTCTTAGTACTTATATTACAAACCATAATGCACAAAAGGAGAGAGAAAGAAGAAAAGTGCCTGCCAGAGAGGCAGGCTGGGGGAGGGAGTGTTGGAGGATGGTGGGAGAGAAGCAGGAGACATTGGTGGTGGGAATTGTGCACTGGTGGAGGGACAGGTGCTGGATCATTGTATGGCTGAAACCCAATCATGAACAGCTTTGTAATAGTCTAACTGATGGATATTCAATTGAAAAAACAAAAGAGTAGTCAAGTGTGACCCCAAACCTGTTACCCCTCAAAAAAAAAAAAAGTGGTGCGGAGCGTAAGGGCTAAGCACACCAAGGTCACACAGAAGTGAAAAGTGTCTCCTCAGGCAGACTCCTCAGAGAAGGAGCCGACAGGGACGCAGACTGGGAGTCCTGGCTTCTTTCTGGCTGCTGACTCTGTGTCCCCCACAGCCCATCTCTGGGTACCTGCGCCGAGCTGGGCCCTCCCACTAAGCCCCCTCTCTTGCACTGACGATCACTGACCGAGAGTCTGTCTCTACTCCAAAATGCTCCTCATGTTCAGGTAGCACTTTCACTGTCACTGTTATCCTGTTGCTCATCGATTTGCTCTAGTGGGCACCAGTAACGTCTCCATTGTGAGACTTGTTACTGTTTTTGGCATATCGAATACGCCACCAGGAGCTTGCCAGGCTCTGCCGTGAGGGTGGGATACTCTCGGTAGCTTGCCAGGCTCTCTGAGCGAGATGGAGGAATCGAACCTGGGTCAGCCGCATGCAAGGCTAAGGCAAATGTTCAGGTAACAGCCCAATCTACTAGTTCCCAATTTATCAGCACAAAAAGCCAGTGGGTGGGTTTTGTGCTGATTTACCAGTCTCTGACCTGGTCACTGGAAACGCCAAGGGCTGGGTCTTCCTCCCTCTCTGGGGTCCTCCCAACCCAAGCTCCCCACCCAACCCAGCCAGACCGCACAATCATGGGGAGCTGAGTGCAGCTCCTGCACCCTCCACCAACCCACCAAGCCCAGCATGGGCTCCAGTCCCCATCAAAGGCCCCTTGTTTCTCATCAGGGCACTCCCTAACCTGTGACCTCGTGAACTTCCCCACACCAGAGGTTTACCCCAAGGGAGAACCCAGGCCTGAGGGCCAAGAGCCCGGCAGTCACTGCGTCAAGCCAAAGGAGAGAGGGAGTTTGACACTCTGAAGCAAAGCCTCTTTTTATTAAGACAACACAGCAAACTTTTTTTAACCACAGCTGACATCACTCTAATAAATCACCATCATGTCTTGTGGGATAGAAAAAGCCAAAACACTGTCACATTTGATTTTGCTGGCTACTCGCGTCTCGAGAACAAACCATGTGTTTTTAATCAACAACACTTTGTTTTGCATTTCTCAGACCCCAATGCTCTTTAAATAGTTGCTTTTACCAGAGGGCTATTTTAAACCCGGGCCCGGCTCTTTCACAGAGGACATGTAGAAACAGAACACCCAGTTATGGGTTCACCGTGCTTACCCTGGGCACTTTCTCCTCTGGGCTGATTCTGCACTAGGAGGTCCTCACTGTTTCCAAGGGGGGTTTTCCTCTTCCCTCTTTGGGAATTGAATTAGATGTCTTCCCAGCAAGATTTTTTGGTTTCTCGAACTGGCAACCCCACTGGGTTTTGGGAAGATGACAAGTTCCCAGCCAAAGGAAACAGAGAAAATCACATCTGGGACTGGGTTTCTGGAGGAGGTGACCTAGGAGGGGACTGTTGGAGGGAAGGAGCAATAAAGCAAGATTTCCGGAATGGCACGGGTTGCTTTGTGCATGCAAACAGGTCCCAGACTTTTTTTTTTTTTTTGATGGAGGGAGAGGGGTGCGGGGTGTGGGGGGCTGGGGACTGAAGCATTCAGACAAGTCCCCTGGAGCTGGCTTGGGACCCATCTTTTGGTTTTCTGAAAATGACTGACTCCCCAGGCAGGAATAAGAAATGTGCAGGAATCTTTCACTCAAAGGGGCTGCTTGCCTGATTGTCCACACACCCAGACAGAACTGTGATTGGAGGCTAGGTTTATCAAGTCCTCTGTCTCCAAGAAAAGAAACACCCTGGGCCAGAGTGATAGTACAAAGCGTAGAGCATTTCCCTTGCACACAGCCAAGCCAGGTTTGGTTCCTGGCACCCCACATGATCCCCGACTGCCGTCAGTGATCCCTGATCTTGGAGCCAGAAGTAAGCCCCGAGAATTGCAGGGTGTGGCCCCCAAACAAGCAAAGGCACGCACTCTAGCAGATCTCCTGAGTTCCCTCTCGTTGCTTCCTGTGTCCATCCCCTCCCCTGCCCCCCAGTTCACCCACCTGTGGCCATGGCCAGGTGCACGACGGTCGTAAGTGTTAGAGAAGGACAGAGCTAGTGGCTCATGCAGCGGGCGTGTACGTGCCTGTTAACCAAGCACAAGTTCTGCTGCGCACCAAGACTGCCCCAGACTCTGCACTTGAATCAGAGCCCTGGGAGATGTGTCTGAAGATTAAGTTTGAGAAAACTGTTAGGCTTCCTCCCCCCCGGCAATATGTCAGATGCACCTCGATTATTGGTGCTACGAGTTAACTCTAAGCCAATTAAATCTGAGTTCCTAAGGACAGTTTGGAATTTTAATGACCTTAGTCATTTCAAGGGTACAAGCAAGGTTCAGACCACTGGCCTCTAGACTGATTTATTGAGGATCTTTTTTGTCTTACTGGGGCCTCCTCAACAGGGCTGGCGGGGCTTCCCACTGATATCTGATGGTTCAGTGCTTGAGATTTGGTGACGTGGGATTGTGCAGGCCTGGTGCCCGTGAACCGCTGGGACCACACCGGAAGGAGGATGGGGAGCATCAGGGCACGTAGCTAGAGCTTGATCCCTTTGAACTATCTCCCTGGCCCCTGACTGAGCAGCAGTTCTGTCCAAACATTGATTGATTCGTGTTCCAAGCCTTTGTTTATCCTTGTCACCACTGAAGTTCACCGCCTCCCCGTCTGAGCCACGACTTCTCCCTGGTTCCACGTCTCATGCCACAGCCCGGCTCTGAAGCAATGCTTGAGCTGCAGGTACCTGTAACTCCAGCGCTTTCCCGTAGCTGAGAACTGGGGGCAAGTGGGGAAAACCACCAGCCTAGATCCAAGCGACAGTGTCCACTCCCGAACAGAACAGGCTGAAGGGCACAGATGTGAGCATGGACACATCTTTGATGGACCCGGAAAGGCGGGACGCTGCAGCCCACAGCCCTCTCCCACCGCCCAGACAAGCTACCAGAAACTTCTGCCTAGTCAAAAGGCCAGGCTAGGCGGGTGAAGGATTTCAGCCAGGTTTGTGGGACATTTATGAACAAAACATGACTATTAGTAAATACTAATTATAGGAGAGCAGGTGCCCCCAGGGGGAACGAGTAATAGGGGACCCCATTTTCTAATACCCTCCATGAGCAAAACCTGTTTGGAATAAAAACATCCCTGCTGTCAACACGTTTGTTTAAAGAGAGCTGGGTTTCTGTAATATAAGCAGTCATTCTAATGCCTGCTGTTAATTGAAGGCTTCACAATTTACAGGGAGCCTTCTAGTATACTAATACATTTAATCCACACAACAAGCCTGTGAGGCAAGTATTTTCCCTCATCCCCTTTATAGATGAGGAAACTGAAGCTCCGGGGATGTAAAGTAGCAGGGCGGAAGTGACACAGCTCGTGACTGAACCACAGACCTGTCACGCCTGCAGTGTGGGGCAACTGCCCCCCAGCCACCTTCCAAACATGCTCATGTAGTTAGTCCAAGTGCAGATCCTGCCAGCAGTCGCCTCCCCTATTTCTGGAATCTCTAAGACTCAAGCCAGTTAGGAGCCTGAGCTATAAGCGTGGTAGCCCGAAGGATACCAAGGACAGTAACATTGAAAAATTGACACCTCAAGCACATACACCCAGGCACACATGTGCGCACGCACACGCGCGCGCGCACGCGCACACACACACACACACACACACACACACACAGAGTACCTCGAGAGCAGGGCATTTCCAAATTTACGTATAAAACCAAACCATGCCCAAATTCTGAGTGGAAGTTGTAAGCAAGAAGAGTTCCCACACACTCCCAATATGGCTACCAAGTTGCAAGCATCATCACCAACTTGCAGGAGATTAAGGAATCTGGGAACAAATTAGCCTGGTGGAGACAGGGACTTAGGGAGAAGTCTCAGATAGGAGTCAGAAAAGCCAACAACTTTAAATCCTGTAAAGTTTCTTAATCAAGTTACACTATTATTTGAAACTGGCAGAACACCAATGGATTTAGTCCAAAGACATAATATATGACTTTTTTTTTCTGGTTTTCTTTTTTAAGGGCATTAGGGTTTTAGTTCCTTTTTTCCCTTCTTGATTTTTTTTTTTTTTTGGCAATATGTCGTTTTTCTTTTCTCAAATCTGTTTCCATCCAACGTATATAAAATGGAGCCAGTTTTAGGGAGCCCTACACCCCCCTTCTCCTCACACCCCTAGAAGAGCCTGCTCCTCGATTAAAATAGCCAGCCCTGTAGCCACAGCGGCACAACACGGTGTTGGCAAAACCCTCTGCCTGATTTCCCTGACAGTTGAGCTACTCCCTCCGAGAGAAAGGGCAGAGGGGCACCCACCACCTCGAAATCACCCCAGAGATTAAGGGTGAACTTTCTCCTCAAAGGCCTCCTCCCTCCCAGAGCCCTGGGCCAACCCTGGTGGGGAAGGGCTTGTTCTGAGGCCCAGCTGCTCCAGGCCCGCCCATGCTTCCCTTCCCTCCTCCTCAGGCCTGCCCTGCACCCCGCCCTGACTGGCCGGTCCCCCCCCCAGCACCTCTGCAGGGCTCAGGGAACCCCCAGCCAGCCTTGCGGGGGGGGGGGGGGGGGGGGGGGGGGGCCCTGGGGGTATGCACACTCCCTAGCTCCCTCCCACCGGCCATGAGAAACCCCAGAGATCAAAGAGCTCAGGGCCAGGTGTCCATCCTCCTCCACAGGCCCGATTCATCAAGCCGCCTGACTCACAGGGAGATCAAACGGGCCCCCTGCCAGCTGTTGGGTAAAGCCGGCCTTCAAGTCGCCCTCATTAAGTTTCCTCTCCCCCTTTCTCTCACACTGACTCCCATCCCATGGCCATCTAGCTCTTTCTCTCCAGCAATCTTCTTCCTTTCCCCTCCTCACTCCTTCCGCCAGCCCCTGCCTCCCCACCCCTGGTTTCATTTGGACTCCAGCTACTCCCCCTACCCCTGCCACCCCATCTCCTCAACACCCCTACTGAGTCACTCGCGCAGGCAATCAGTCCCTGGACTCCCTTACCTGGACTCCCTCACACTCTCTCCTGGACCTTGGAAAGTTCCAAGCAAACAACTAGAGGCTGAGTCAGGGTATGGGGGTGCCTGGCTACTGGGACGTCCAAATGCAGGTTTCCTCAGCCTCTGAGGCCAACGATGTGTTTATTAATGTGAACCAAGCGCTCACACACTTTCTTGGTAGCCCACAGGCTTCCCAGCACACACTCACACAACCCCTCTCCATTCACACAGTCTCACACACACACTCACAACCTTTCTCTCATTCACACACACTCACAAACACACTCACACAATCCCTTTCCACTCACACAGCCACAAACACACACACACACACACACACACACACACACACACACACGAGCTATCGTGTGTCTTTTCAAAAGGCCTCAACTCCCTTAACCTCCAGCCCTGGGCCAGTTGGTCAGTGCTCATGTTACCTCAGTTTGCAGACCTTTGCTGGAAGACCCATTTCTCCCGCCCACACCCCTAAAGGCAGGATGTCGCATAAAGAAAACTGGGAAATGGACTGAGATCCTTTCTTTTCCTACCAGCTCTGCCCAGAAGGAGGAAAAATGGAAATGGGGGCTCCTGGCTTGCACTCAGCTGATGTGTTGAGAGTATTTACTCCAGTTGTCTAAGGATTGTTTTTATACACTTTCCTCTACAACCAACACTGGCAAAACGAAGAAAGAGAGGGGGAGGGAAGGAGCGAATCTGGGCTGCAGAGTACTGCCCTCTCTTTCTCAGGCTCTCTCGATAGGCATCGATGTATTTTTTAACTTGTTTTCCGTTTCGGCGGTTCTTCGAGCGCACAGGCGTGAGAAAACACAGATGGAGCCGACACTGCCGGAGCCGAGCGCGCAAGGCGTCGCCCCTGCGCGAGAGTCGCAGAAGTCTTGGAAGGCCTCGGGATGCCAAAAGGTTGGGTTTCTTCCCTCCCTCCCCTCCCTCCTCCTCTCCCTGGAATGCTCTCCCGGCTTCCACTCCCTGACCTGCTTCCCCCTGGCCTCACCTGCGACACGGGGGACACGGGCTCCCTCGGCCCGAGTGAGGGTCCCTCGGGCTGCCCCCGGTTTGACCCTGTCTACCTGCCTGTGTTTCCCCAGCTGCAGGCGGGCCGGCCGGGGGAGGACAAGCCATCCGTCACCCGGAGGCCTGAACAGGGACGAGCGAGCGGGGTCAGTGGCCGGCGCTCACTTGGGCAGCGTGGAGGTGGGTGGAGGCATCACAGATTGTTGAGATAGCAGAGCTGGGCTTGATGGATGGGGCCGAACCCCCAGCCTCCCTCCTGGGGCCTCAGGATGGAGCCCGCGCCCCAGCCTGGCTGCTACCTCCAGTCGCTTCCCTGACCTGCCCTCAGCCCATCCGTCAAGCCCTGCCCCGAAACTGACCTTTGCTCAGGAGCAGCCAGTCTAATGGAAGCATCTCTTTTGGGAAAGCCCCCTAGGAATGGTACAGAACCCAGGCCGCCCGGCAGTCCCCGCAAGACCCGGGAGCCTGAGTAAGCCCTCTCCGCCCCCAGAGGCCAGGCACCTGCACGGCTGCGGGCACCAGCAGCCCCAGAACCTCTGCCTCCCCAGACGGTGACGGGCAGCTCGGGAAATCCCTGTCTGGATGAGCTGTGGCTAGCCGGTCCAGCTGGGAGGTGAGGAGAGGGCGCCAGGCAGGGGACACCACGTCTCGGGGCTGTCCCCGCTGCCTGGGGACCTGGCCTTCTGCTCCCGGGTCCCTCTGGGAGACCACACAGGTGGCGTCTGTATGGCCAGGCACACAATGGCACGGAGAGCGGGGACGTGTTGGGGCAGACGGCGATGGGAGATGTTTAATAGAATTACTATTAGCCCTCGAGTTAATGAATCACAACTGCGAGAACCCATGATAATCCAGCAGGCATTAGTGACAGATTAGCTTCAAAGCCGCCATAAAAGTGCCATAATGCTTACCTAACGGCATGATTAATTCTCCCGTACAGAACGGCTGCACGGGGCACCAGCACCAGCGCAGGCCTGACCGAGTGCCAAGAGAGACCACCAGGTCGCCGGGGGCACCCCCACCCTGCCCGGCCCCTGGGTCCTGTTCTGCCGGTGGGCAGCTGCGCCCACTGCATTGTGGGTAGACAGGCAGCTGCCAGGGCTCTCTCCAGAGACTAAGAAATGGCACTGAGCATGGCCACCACCCACAAGCCACAGCCCCTAGTGTTCCCTCTCAGTTCCTTCATCAAAGCCTCCAGCACAGAAAGGACTAGAAAGATTCCAGGCTAAAAAATTCTCCAGTGTGTCACACACCAGGTCACATACTCCAGCCCCAGCTGTGTGACTTGCACTGGCCTATCCTGCCCTCTCTGGGCTCAGGTGCCTCTTTAAGAACGAGACCACCACTCTAGAATGGCCCCTTGGAGCTATTAATGCCCACTTCCAGTCTGAGGCAATCTCTCTCCCCCCTCCTTCCTCTCTCTCTCTCTCTCTCTCTCTCTCTCTCTCTCTCTCTCTCTCTCTCTCTCTCTCTCTCATCATTTATCCTCCCACCCAACCACCCAATCTTCCAAGATAATCACTGCTACTAGCTTGGCTTTACCAATAGGAAACTGAGGCTTGGAGAAGGAAGGCCCCCAGTCAAACCCAGAGGAAAGGCGGTACCAGGCACCCCACTGCGTGCTTGTCTGCCAACTCTTCAAGCCAGAGCTTGCCACCAGTTTAGCCGCTGGGCTTGGTTGAGGCCAGCTTCCCCTCAGAGGTGGTGACCCCAATCAGGAGCCACACAGTCACACCGTGCTGGATTCCGGGACCCCGTCGGACAGCACGTTGGCACACCGCCCTAGCTCTTGGTTTCTGCTTCTCCTTTGGACAACGGAAGTCATCACACACTGGTATCAACCACCCGCCTGTCTACAGGAGCACCACTGGACCCTTGCACCTCACTTCTGCCTTTTCACATCCCCAGCAGGAGCCGGGGCCCCTCTCCCAGGTACCCCACAGACCACACTCCAGAGGCTCCCACCGTGCTTTCCCCATCTTCCCATAAATATGGAGGCAATTAGCACAAAGCCCATGTGCCCAGGGAATTCTCAGAGCCATGTTCATCTTCATAATGTTGAAGAAAACCCCCCAGGAGGCCTGAGTCACTGCTGTGGCAGGCAGCACTTTCTGGTCTGATTAAGCAGTGCTCCAGGAGAGCCAAGCAGCCCACCCTCCCACTGCCTTCCTCCCAGCCCCGCCACGCCGGAGTCCCAGGAGTAGAGACCCTCTTCCCACCGAGAAGCCAGAAGAACAGGCTCCTGCCCAAACAATAGCAGGGTCCCTGAGGCCTGTGCTTCTTGTAAAAGTGAAGTGCCAAACCATCGCGCCATCAGCAAACACTTGCCTTTATAGGACACTATGGGAAAGATCTAGAAGATTCACCCCAGCTCCCTGCAGCCTGAATAGACAACAAGTTTGAAGTCTCCTGCTAGGGCTGAGAGCATTTTCTGAAGGTGACCTCCCTCACGATGGCCCATCCAAGTCCTGGAGTCTAAATTCTTTGACACTGGTGGTGGGATTGATGTCGAAATATTATACGCCTAAAGCACAACTTCCAATTAACTATGTTAATCATAGTTCTTTAACAAAAACTTTTTAAAACTTTTTTCAATTAAAAATAACATTCTTTACTTGAAGTAACCACCTCATGGATGTCAAGTGTCTATTGATAGTTATGAAGCCATCAAATCTCAGAACTGGGGTATGGCTTCTGCAGGAGCCCCAGCATGACCAGGTGTAGCCCCCAAAATAAAAGTGACCAAATCTCAGAGTTGGAAGAGACCTCCCAATTCACCCTAATTCTAGCCCCAAATGCTACTGACTCCTCTTGAGTAAAATATATAGTTTTTATTTCAACATGCTGTGCCCAGTGAAACCTCAATAAATATTTATTGATGCTGGTGCTCTTGATGAATTAACAACCAAAGCTATAAAATTAAAGTTTCACATAAGCAGAAACCCTGGTGAGAAAGAAACTGCTATGTAAAGTTAGAAATTTTTCAAAAAGACAAGCTCTCTCTCTCTCTCTCTCATACATACACATGCATACACACACACACACACACACACATTCACATAAAAAAACAGAAGACCACAGTTCTCTATGTCACCTATCCAGAGAATCTCAAAAGGATATGAAAATACAAGTACCCAACAACAGATTAATAGATTTAAAAAAAATTGGTAGGTATCTATATACAATAGAATACTATTCAACTATGAGAAAATATGAAATGTTATAGTTTGCTTCAACTTGAATGGAATTAGAGGATGTTATGCTAAGTAAAGTGAGTCAGAATGTAAAAGAGAAATACCGGGTATGTTGCTCATAGGAGTATAAAGAACCAAAGAAAAGGATTGGATAATCTCCAGTGGAAACAGACCCTGAGAGGCGAAGACATGATCAATAGAACGGGGACCTAAGAGACAGTGTGTGAGTGTGTATGTGTGTGTGTGTAGCTTGGGGGCTGAGGGAGGCAGGAGAGGGAGATGGGACAGTGTTGGAGGGTCTTGAAATGCTAGTGGGCACTTGGTATAGCATCACTGCAACTATAATCAAAGTCTTAGAAACTATTATAAACTATGATACCTCAATTTTAAAAAGATACATTTGGAAAACATATATGAGATATATCCTTGTGCAGATATGCATGAATCTGTGGAGATTATGTTCAGCTCTGAAGAAGCCCATTAGCCCAGACTTCCAGGATCTGCTGGGCCCTGCGTATCCTTGCCAGAAACAAAAGCAAAGGCACTTCCTGGAGAGACAAAATGGTGACACCAAGAACTTTCTCAGGTATCCCAGATGGGCTCACATCAATGTGATGAAATAGCAAGAGAAAAGATCCCAGCGTGGGCAGGTAGCTCAGACAGGATCTTAAGACTGTTACGCTGGAAGGACTTACTAAGAAGTTCTGCCACAAAGCAGTGAAGAACTCTCGGGTCTGCAGATAGAGCCTAATCATCACAGTCCAGTAGCCCCTGAACTGGCTTGACATGCTTCTATACACGAACACGCTAACTGCAAGGCTCCTCACTTCCCTTGGTCCTATCTTAGAGCTGCATAATTTTCCTGCTCTTCCTGGCATCCCTTCCAACTTCAACCAAGATACCAAAGCTCACTGTCACCCCCCATGATCTCGTCTTCATCCCATCTGGTTCCGAGCAAATGCTAGAGCATACAAAGTCTGAGGTTCGAGTACAAAGCCTCAAATAAAGTCACAGAATTACCTGGAGTCTATCAGGAGGGGTGCCTGTGACACTTGGAACTGAGCCAGAGAGAATCATTTACGAGACGGAGAGGCTTCGGAGAAAGCTTGGAGAAATGGCCTCGAGTTTGCATTAAAGTGGGACCCTTTAATGCAATTCATCCCTCTGTGGTGGTCTGGACCACAGAAGGACTTTCGCTGATGGGAACTGGTTCCAACAAAGCAAAGCGTGGAGGGCAGTGTGGTGGGCGGAGCCAAGGAGAGAGAGAGAGAGAGAGGGAATGGCCGAGACACCCAAGGAACAGTCTTGGGAAGATGCTTCCTCCCTGCTGCTCTCCCTGCACCCTTTAGGCGACGGAACCTGAAACCCCCCTTGAGTTGTGAAGGTGAACAGTTCTAGAGGCTGCAGGCTGAACCGCCCTGCCTCCCCTGGCCCCCAGCTCCATGCTGCCTGTCCTCTCCTGGCCTTGGGCCTTGTCTAGTCCTCAGACAAGCCCTATTTGGACACGAGGTCAGTGGTTGACTGGGCAGCACAGGAGAAGACACTCAGAGGGGGGCTGTGGGCACCCAGCGTGGGGTGACATTGTCCTGTGCTGGGCACTCTGCTAGGGAAAGCCATTCCCGAGGGCAGCTCACAGAGAGAACACCCACGGCCCAGCTGGCGGTGCTCCCAGGCTCCTCCCCAGCCCGATCTTTGCTCTCTGGCTGCAGAGTACTGTCTCAGGATATGCTTTAGTTTGGGGTGCTTGTTCCTGCCCAGATGGGGTGTCTGATCCTGCCACGGCCAGTGTTTTCTGCAAAAAGGGGACCTGGTACACTTTTATAGGCACCCAGTGATTCCCCGGGGCCAGACTCTAATGCTGTCCAGATGCAGAAAAACAGAAGGGCCATTCAAAAACAACCGAAATATCAACACACTATGAAAGCGGTCTGTTAGCACTTGTCATAAGCACAATAAACAAAACAATGAAACCATCAGAAAGTACCGTGAGACACTCAGGCTTTAGGAACTTGGCTTTGATGGCTTAGAAAAGCAAAGAAAAGGGGGCAGAACCAGTTCCCACTTGGGCTGAGGCTTGTTTATTCTGCTTATCTGGAGTCAGAGCTAACAATCCCCATCACGATGAAAGGGCCTAGAAGTTTCTCCTTTGCAACTGGCCCTTGGGCAGATGGGTGCAGCCTCCTGCCAGTGGTCACTTTTTCTGCACAGGGCCCATCAGGGCACCCATTTCCCTAACACCCCTCTCTTCTGTTGAAAGACTCTTGTTCCCTTCAAGTCTACTCAATAAACAAGTGAGTTCAGCAAACAGATCATTTTCTAGAGTTCTTACCCAGCAGGCTCAGGGAAGTTAGGCCTGGGCTGCAGGCACAGAGCGTCATTCCTTCCTCCACACTCCAGACTCCCCAGGCCCAGGCAGGTGAGAGGGAGGCCTCACAGGCTAAGGGTTCTGCCAACAGGAGCAAGAGGCAGGAGAGAGGCACCATCCTCACCTGACACGCGCCAGCCATCCTGTCTGAGTCACAGCTTTGAGGCTGCCCCCGGGTGACATGAGGCCACCGGCTCACCAGTCAGTCACTCAAGGTTGCTTCCCGCTGTCTCCACAACTCAGGTTTTGCTTAACTTCCTCAGTGGACACCAGCCAACTCATCTATCAAATTACCTGCCAGTGGTTTAAGTGAGCTTAGTTTTGGGGGTGTAGTCCTGCATTTTGACTCTTTGTCAAGCAAAATAGGAGATTAAGCAAAGGGGGTGGGGGAATGTGACACGGCTGTCTCCCAGGGCACTGGAAGCTGAGGCGAGGTGGCGAGGCCCGAGCTCTCTATGCCTCTGCTCCACTGTGTGACCCGCATCACCCCTCCCCACACACCCAGCTGGCCAGTCTGATAAGCCCTAGGGGGAGAGTAGGGATGGAGGGATCAGGAGACTGCCCTCTTCTCCCCTCCCAACTGGGAAGGCAAAAAAGAATCAAAGTTGAAAAAACATCCATATATAAGAAGGCAGGAAGCAAATTTCCACACGGAGGATGGGAGCTCACCCATGTCTGCTCCAGGCCTGAGGCTTTCTGTCATCATTCTCCTCCACCAGCGCCAAACGCCTACAGGAATCTGCCAGTTCAGTCAGAGGCGGGCTGTTTATCTAGAACAGAGAACAATTCTACGACAATGGCTAAGAACATTCCCTGAACACCTTCGATGTGCCGGTACACTTCCTGGAACTGCGTCAAACATCTTATCAGGTGGGCAGACCCACAGCCCCAACCTCTGAGACGCCTTTCAGCCCTGACACAGCCCCAGCCCCCAAGGTCGCCTCTCTCCTGGACTCCAGGAACCTATCACACTAGAGACAGGCGACAGAGGTTCCAGGGCCATCAGAATGGCCACAGTTCCTTTGATCAGCCTGCCATGCTGTAAAGAAACGATGTGGAGTTTCACCATCAGAGCAAGCAAACACTCGAGGCCCATTCAGGGCCCAGACTAACTGTCAGCCTCGGAGTTGGCTAACTCGTGAGCACTGTAAGGCAGAGGAGAACTCAAGCTTAGCGAGCACCCCTGCGAAGCCCTGTACAGACAGCGGGCGATAAATATTCGCTGTTCTCTCCTCCCCCTCCCCATCCACAGTCTGTCAGCCACTGCCAAGAATTGGCTGGAAGCCAAGAGCTCACCCCCAGGAGGGCCCTGGGGAGGCAGATAATGCCCAGGCTCAGGCTGCTGCCCAAGGAATCCTCCGGGATGCTCGGGAGGAGACATGAACAGACTCAAAACCACCTGTCTGTGAGGGAGTCCACAGGCTTACCCGCACCTTCTCCAACCACCTTGGACCAATTACTTAACTTTTCTAAGCTTTGGCTTCCTTATCTGTCACAGAGGAAACTAAATCTACCTCATAGCACTGTTGTTGTAAGCCTCAGATTGCATTCAACGTGTCCCTTCTCAGCTGTGGAAACACTGACGTGAAACGTGGGCAATGATCGACCTAGCTTACGAGGAGGTTCCAGGATCCAATTTGTTAAAACATGTACAGCATGAAAAATAAAGTCATATTATTGTGGGCCTTAGCTGTCTTCCGGAATGTAAGTTCCTTGAGGGAAGGACTCTTTGGTCTGTTCTATGCACTGCTGCATTCCCTATCGAGCTGGGCCTGGGAGGTACCACTGCTCATAAATATTCACTGATGCCCGGTCAGAATTCCTACAGGAGACCAGAGCAGAGGGGCAGCAGCGCCCAGACTGAGAAGGCTTCCTGGAGGAGAGGAAACAGAAGGATGAAGAGGCATCAGTTCTTGCCTCGAGGGTGAGGGAGACCTTGCCCCAGATCTGAGAACTCCGCGGAGTTCTCTAAAGAGTCTGTGGAAAACACACAAGAAGCATGACTGTGTTTGAGCGAGATCCCCCCACCCCTCCCGTGCCCCCAAGTCACTAGGCCTAACCCAGGAGTGCCCAGGAAACCATTTCCCATGGGCCCTCGCTGTGGGGAACATCCCACCATTTGGACCCCTGCACCCATCTATAAGATTTCCAGCCCCTTGGAAAGGCAGTGGCCATGCCTGTGAACCCCAGCCTTGTCCTCTGAGAGGGCCTGGACGGCATTTACATCTTCAGAGACCCTGGTCAGAGTTAGCCAAGGGCCCATCCAAGCCCCTACCCTCCCTTCTCCTGCCCCAGGCCCCCAGTGCCAGGAGGTCCCCTGCACAGGGCTCTCCCAGCCCAGAGCATCCGCAGAGCCATCCTGCCCATCCACTCCTGCACCCTGGGCCCAGAGTGAGGGAAGGGGCCCTGGGGGGGGGCAGATCTCCTTTTAGGGAGCCTTTAGATCAAGGAAGACTCACATCAGCCCCTCAGGAGGAGCCTCGGCCTGGCACTGAAGACCAGAGACAGCGCACGAGAGAGAGACTGCCCACCAAGCGGGTCTCGTGACCTCTCCCTAACCCCACCAGTGCCCCTTGCTCCTCTGATCTCCTCAGGCGGGGAGGCCTGTTAACTTTTACCAGACCCCTTTGACACGACCTAGGAGGGAGGTTCATTCAAGTGTCACCTCCTCCTCCCAGCCCCAGCTCCAGGCCCAAACCACTGCCCGCTGACAGGAACAAAGGGACACCAGGCCCTGGCCTCCCCCACCTCCCCTCCCCACCATCACCACTCCCCTGCCCCTGCCAGCCTGGCTTCGGTCACTGTGCCACTAACCCTCTCACACCTGGGTCTGCCGGACGTCGCTCCCGCAGAGCTGGCCCAGATCAGTGGCAGTGTGGGGCTGCGACAGCGGGCTCTGCCCTGAGGTAGCAGCTTCACTGGCGGCCCCCTCCTCCGGGAAGCCACTTTCCCTGCCCTGTAACCCCCTCCTCCCCTCCCCTCCCCTCCCCTCAGAAGCCTTGAGCTCTGCATTCTCCAAGACTTCCTCAGCCTCCAGGTTCTCTCCCCTCCCCCCACCCACCTCCCAACCCCCTACTGGATTCTTCTAAATCCCGCTGGATTCTTGGGGGCTGGCCACAGACTTCAGAGCCAGAGGGACTCATCCAACCTAATCCTTCCCTTTAAAAAATGAAGATAACTGGAATCCCGGCAGATGAGTTTGCGGAGTGACCTTGAGCAGATGCCTAAGGCAGCGTCTGCTGGGGGATCCCGGCCTCCCGTGCTTTCTTTGTTCTCTCTGCAGTGCCAGTCCCCCAAGGGGTGGGGGGGCAGGGGGCTGCTCAGCCAAATCCTTGGCCCAGCTTCACAGCCAGTGTCCCAACCTGCTCTCTTCCTGCCTTGCTCAGTGGTCAGGCTCCTAGAAGCAAACCTTGGGATCAGTCCTGCCAGCGCCTCCTGTCCACCCGCCCTGACCCTCTGACCTCTGAGGACCTCCTTCGGGCCACGCCCCTCGCTTAGCTGCCTGTTGCCTTCTTGAAACTGCAGGCCTCCCTGCCTTCCCCCAGACTCAAGGACAGTTCACCTGGGGCTGGATCCTGGCTCTCCCTCGCTAGCCAGCCCGAAGGGAACTGACATCTCTTCCCTGTGTCCTCACTGAGTCCTCGCTGTGTCCTCTGTAAGGGAGGGAGAACTGGGTTTCCCTCCTGAGCTGCCCCTAGCCAGTGTTCCCTCCAAAGGACCAGCGCCTGGCACAGCGGGGCATGTGTATATACTCGTGACTACTCATGTCAGGGTCCCGGTGTCTCTTTTTCTTGACTGCAATTTGCTCTGCAGATAGATTTAGTCCAGTTTTGTTGTTGTTCTGTTTTGGGGTCACACTGGTTGTCCTCAGAAGTTATTCCTGGCTGCATTCAGGGATTACTCCTGGCGCTGCTCTAAGGACCATATGGGGTGTTGGGGATTGAGCTCAGATCGCCCGCATGCAAGGCAAGTATCTCTCGGCTGTAGTATCTCTCCAGCTCCTAATCCAGTTTTCTTGGTGCCTTGTGCAACAGATGGTGTGGGTCAGGGAGGAAGGAAGCAGGGTGTGTGGAGGTATATGAAATGCATTCTAGGGGGTGACCTGGTTTAGGGCCTTATTCTTGAAATACTGATCATCGACCTGATTCCGGCTACAGTTTCCTCCCCAAAACCATACAGATCCCCTGAAAATTCCCTTGTCCCTTCCCCTCTCCTGCCACCAGCAGAGTTCCTCCAATTCTCTTGGTTCACCCACTCAGCTGGGGGCCCTGCCCAGGCCCCTCCCACTCACCCCTTTAGACAAAAGGCTTGGGGGTGATTGATGGTGACAGTGACCCACTACTGACCCTTTCAGCTCTGCCTGCGGCTGCTTGAGGCTGGGCAGCCCCCAAGGCTTTTGAAATGCTGAGTCCCCACCTGATGAGGCAGCTGCTTTCTTCCCCTCTGGCATGGAATCTTTGATGTGCCTGAATCCTGGCAGCACTGGCTGTGGGAGTCCTCCAGACTCTTGGGTGTGCTCTGGGTATCCAGCTGGACAAACGGGCCTTCAAATCCCACCTCTGCCTCTTTCTGCCCATCTGTCATCAGCAATCCTGAACCCTGGAGGGTCGCGAAAGCAAGAAGACACATCCCAGAGAATCTGGAAAAGGCTGTACCTGGCTAACAAGTAAAGATTTGGGCACCGAGCTGGCACGTTGTAGTTACTCAATAAATGGGTGCCACAGTGAAGAGAGATTACAATCATGTGAGGACTGCCCACGGGAGCCACCACTGACTGTCGGTCCCCCTCCCACTTATAAGGAACCCCTGAACTCCCTCATTGGAATAATGACATGCTGACACCCACACACCCACAAACACAAATACAGAGACATGGACATGCAGAAACATGCATGCATGGATATACACAAGCATAACGAGACAGGTACACAGACACACATGTGTGCTCATAAAACATAGACACACACATGCATATGCACAAAGAGACAGACATACATGCAAGCCTACAAAGACACACACACACATATATATGCCCATAAACACAAATATATATATATATATATATATAGAGAGAGAGAGAGAGAGAGAGAGTCACACCAATCACAGATGTATGTGCACACACATACATGGAAACATATCTACACAATACACACAAAGTGATGCATACACATCCATGTGTGTGCACACACACCCACAGCCTATTGACAGCTGCCTATTTAACTTTCTCCCTAGCCAGAATTTCTCTAGCTAAGCCTCAGGCACACTGTAACCCCGAGAAACTATCTCCTTTATCCTGGTTCCTTCCTCTTTGGTCACTGGTATTTGCTGGCCAGCCTCAGGCCCCTCAAAGCTGAGCTGCCAGAGTCTTGAGTCTTTACCAAAAAAAAAATCTATTTTCACGAAATCGCTGAGCATTTCAGATGTCAACATTTTGACATTTTGAAGTCACTTATTTACTCACTTTCTTTACTTTATTTGCCTAGTACTAAAAATTATTTACTTGGAATGACTTCCTATAGTCAAACTTGGGTCCCCAGTTCAAAGGCATGAAGTGGTCTGTCCTGGGGGTTAGGCCTCGACTCAGGCCTACCACTAAACGGCAGACTGCAAGAACGCTCGGCGGGCCGCTCGCCCGCTAAAGAGACTTCCTCAGTGCAATGCAACCCACAGGAGGGGTTTACCAGAGTGGTAAATGCCTAAAGGTCATTGAAACCAACAGTGCTGTCGGGCCTGCGGGCTTCTGAAGGTGGCACAAGAAAAGGAATCGGAAGTCCACCAGTGTCCTGCAGGGTGCAAAACAAGGAGAGGAAAGGTAAAAACTGTGCTCTCGGTGTTTGCAAAACGTCAGCAAAGGAGGTTGGGCCTCCTTCAGACCTCCAGCCCCACAGCTAACATACACCTCCAGGCCATACACCTCTCTCCAAGATCTCTCTCAAAATATGTCTTCCCATCCTCTCTCTCTTTTCTCTCCTCTCTCCCTCCCTCCCTTTTTCCTCCACGTGTGTCTCTCCGTGTCTTTCTCTAGCATCACTGACCACAGAAACCAGACTTCCTGTTCCCTTAATTGTAGAGGAATGAGGCCCCAGATGAGACGCTGGGAGAAAAGAACCCAGGGCACATCAGTAAATCCCTGTGAAACACAGCAGACCCCGGCAAGGCAGCGGACAGGAACAGTTTTCCAGGCTTCCGTTCCAGGCTCTCCGGACAGAGATTCCCTGTCCGGACCCCTTCCCTTGGCTCTCAGTTCCAACACTCCAGGGGGTCCGGCATGCCTCCCCCACCCCCCACAAGACCAGGGACTGAAGAGTTTTAATGCTTGAAATATAAAGACATGGCATTAGAAGGACACCTTCCCCACCCACCCCCAGAGCGAAATGAACTGAGAGAAGGAAGAAAGGGGCTGAGGGAGCTTTCCAAGTGGAATGAGTCGCTGAGTTAAATTACAGGGGCCTGGGAGGGATGATTAACAGCCCTCATGGTTTTCTGCTTCACAGCCATTACTCACTCCAAACCTGGGGCTTCTCGGTTACATAGCCCAGCGCAGGCCGACCATTTTTTCCATTGACTGAAAACACATTCTGACTGAAAACAAACTTTGGCTCCCCGAGGCTTGGCAGGCCCTGGGTCCTTCTCCATATTTAATCAACGGGAAGCTAAACACTTTCAATCTGTGATGGCTCATTTGGACGGGGTCTCGGGGCTTTTGCTTGGTGCCAGATATAATAACTCTCCTCTCTCTTTTCTGAGGCCTATTTTATAATTTTGCTGTTTTTCAATGTCAAGCCCATCTTTTGAAGAATTTTTATTGGATTTCCTGCTAGACTTCAACGAGGATTTTTCTTGCTTTGGCAGAAATATCAAGCAGAACAGGGGAAAAACTCAATCATCATCTTGGAAAGTTCCTGATGGCGTGTTGGGGGGAGGGGGGCCGTGGGGTCTTTTGTCTGTTTGCACACAAACAGGTTTCCAGAGGCTGGACAAGCCCCGGTTGCCAGGGCCAGTTGCCAGCTCTGGGGGACTTCAAACTTCTTTTTCACGCGTGAATACTGACAAGCAAGGTGGGTGGACAGAAGAAAGAAGAGGTTGCGGTGCAGGGCATGCGTGTTGGAGAGGGTCACAGAGAGGAGAAGTCTTCTTTGTGTTGGTGCCACCAGCCCTGGTACCACTGAAGAATAAGCCCCCTGGCCTAGTAGCACAACCTAGGGAAGCTGCTTCCCCAAGACTGGGCAAGAGACCTCTTCCCAGAAACCCCTGTTCCACCAGCTTGTCAGACTCTGCGGCTGCTCAAGGCGACATTCAGAGTTTCCTTTTCTTCACAGAGATGATTCCCCAGAGAAAGCAGCTTGCCAGTGAGTGACAGCTTTTGTTTGCTCGTGTTTTCCTCTCCTCTTGGAGTCAGCTTCCAGAACATACCAGCAGGTTCCATTTACTCCTTGACTTCTCTTCTCTTTCTTTCTTTCTTTGGGGGTGGTGGATGCCTCGGAAGAGGAGAGATGCAGACCGAATAGCTCCGCAGAGAAGTTTCCAGAGAAGCAGCTCTTGTGTCACGATGAAAGAGGGAGCAAGAAAGCCCTTCTAGTCTCCATGTTGCATTTCTCCTTTTCATTATTTCTGCTTCTTTTATGAAGATGAGAGTTGACAGCACTTCCCACTTCCTTAGATGCTCCAGGCCTACCAGTAACCTTCTGATTTACAAGAACAGAGCGTCACAAAGCATTGCCACCTGTCAGTCTCATCCTTTAGTCAACTTTCTTGGAGATAGGGCAGGCATTTTATTTATTTATTTATTTATTTATTTATTTATTTATTTTTCTTTTTGGGTCACACCTGGCGATGCACAGGGGTTACTCCTGGCTCTGCACTCAGGAATTACCCCTGGCCGTGCTCAGGGGACCATATGGGATGCTGGGATTTGAACCCGGGTCGGCCGCGTGCAAGGCAAGCGCCCTACCCGCTGTGCTATCTCTCCAGCCCCAGGGCAGGCATTTTAGACGCTGGCAAACAAGAATCTCTCTGGCCCATGATTTGCCAAAAACTGTTGGTAGTGAGCACCCAGACCAGAGGATGAATCAAGGATCACACTTTTCTCTACTCATCCATAGGATGTATATGTTACAGGGGAGCTCTCTGCTCTCCCCTGAAATAAGACTAAACTTTAAATCTAAGATCACCAGCTCAGGCAAAGCAGAGCTCCCCAGGGTGAATTCCCTGCAGCAAAAGACACTGAGAATTGACACACTGGAAACATTTCCATGATTACATAACAATTTCTCTCCAGGTCAGACCACAAGACTTCCAGCTTCCATGGAGCTGGAGAGATAGTACAGTGGGTAGGGCACTTGCCTTGCACGCTGCCAACCTGAGTTTGATCTGTGGCATACCATATGATCCCCCAAGGCCTCCAGGAATGATCCCACAGAGCACAGAGCCAGGAATAAACTCTGAGCACCACCAGGTGTGGCCCTAAAACAACAAACAACAACAACAAAAAGGTTTCTGGCAGAGCATCTAAGCCACACCTCCTTCCTTCCATAACGAAAGGCCCAATAAATGAACATTTGTAGGGAATATTTAACTGACTCAACACAATGCTGGAACGCTTCCGGATTTAATATGAAGAAAAACACCATCCCTGCTTTGAGGAGTGTCTAGCCCAAATGAATAAATAAGACATACTAAAATAAAATCCTAAAATGTTGTAAGTGACAAAGTCTTTTTGAGATCACCTACCTATCAACCATCAGGTGTACGGAGAGTGGACAGTTCAGAGAAGCAATTCACTAAGGAAAATAGGAGGTGGTTCCTGCTGACTGACGCATGTAGCAGAGACTGCTAGCTGGTGGAGACATGCGCTAGGGCACAGTCTAGGAGACAGGCTGTGGCTCAGGTAGAATCAGGTGGATGGAGAGGGGACTAAGGCATGCCCCCAGCAGACGTCCCATGTGTTTCAGGGACCAGAAAGAATGGGGGTGACTTGGAGCTCCAACGTTCATTGCAGCCAGTGATGGCCTGCCTTGCGCCCGCAGGAAGGAAGAGCGTGACAAGCCAAGGGCACATGTGTGTAGGCAGGCTGCAGCCTCAGCTTCTCAATGCCCTGACCACACATATCAACAGCTGTCCAGGTTGATCCCTGAGAAGTCTGGGGCCAGGAAGATCCTGAAGGTGCTAGAGTCAGAGCTTGGGGTTGCAACTCTGCAGGGCTCCCCTCCTATGGAGGTCATACCATCTCCTCACAGAGCACCCCCTCAGCCAGTGTCCGGGTGACACTCCGGCCTGTGCTCAGTTCAACCCATTGCCTCAAGCAAGACCGTCTTCCTTCTTCGCAGTGGCTCATGGAAGGACAAAGGGAAGGGAAAACCCACAAAGCTTGGGGTGGGCGTGGTAGCTGGTGCCACTAAGACTAGCACTGAGCACAGAGTTGCCATGGCTGTGCTGGACATGAAAGCCAGGGCTTCCACCTGAAGGGACGCACAAGCTCCGGAGGATCCAGCACCAGTGTGCCTTCCATCTTCCCCTCCTACAGAGACACGCCAGTGGCTCCTCTCCCCTGGGTCAAGGACGCAGGTTCTGGAAGCCCCTGAACATCCTCCTCCTGCCTGACTTCCATCCGGAAGACGCACCAGCCCCATCTCCCCACACAGCACGCTCCAGAGTGTTCCAGGCACCAAGAGTGAAGCCTGGCAGCCGGGCAGCCCTGTGCACAGAGCCTGATCTCACCCTTCCCGGCTCTGGTCCATCCTGGGAAATGCCAACTCCCAAAGCAGGTCTCACCTTCGTCTGCCAACAACCGACTCCTTTCAGTCATCCCTCAGGCCAGATCTTCCTAAGAAGGTCCCACACCCCCCACACACGCACGCCACATCCCTAGAACACACGGTTCTAGGAACTAGGTACTCTCCCCCCATCAGAGAAGTTGGGTGCTGTGAAGTCTCGCCTCTCTCCCACCTCAGACTGGCCTGTTCTGGCTTTCACCTCAACAGGGACCCCTCTGCCGCTCCGTCCTCTTTTCTCTCGCTTTCTTTGTTCCTTCCCAGCTCTCACCCTCACCCTCCTCCTTAGCTCTTGGAGGTTAAGAAGCCTGCTATGGGATTCCATAAATTACTTGGCAGGAGTGGGTGACAAAAACCAAATGTAATTCAGATTAAAGTCACCCTCCAGCTGAAGGGACCATTTATAAAATAAATGGCGGTGCTGCCAATCAACCTGGCTGGCACCTGGGCTCCTTCTATTCATCTTTCCCGGGTGATTTAGGATCCACCTGGGCCCTCGAGAAGATTCTCCCATCATTTCCTTCCCATCTCTCTGGATCAGGCTGTTGGGCCTGGCGCAGTTGACAAATTCCCCAAGTAATCCCTCAAAAGATTGGAGAAATGCTCCGAATGCTCCATTAAATTTATTTTCCATGCTTTAAGAGACCCAAAACTATGTCCAATAAATAAGTGTTCCCTGTGATTTACTGAAATGCTCCTCTGATTTAAAGTTATAGGGGGAAAAATATGGAGCCCCTGGGAGGCCAGGACCAGCCTTGCAAGAGAGACCAGATGTGAGATTTCTGCCCGGGGAGGGGCGAGGGGGGAGAACAGCCCAACTGGAGGAGGTTGGAAAGTGACAGTGTCTGAACCCCGGTTCTCGGCTTTAACATAAAAGGTCCCCAGTTGAGCATTCTTTCTCACAAAATTTATTGTGGTTGTAGTTAGAGGGGGAACCATCAAAAGAGTAATTCTGGCCCTTGTTTTGCAGAGCTCTTTTGATAAATATGATACTTAGAAATATGCCTCCCACTAGACAGAAAAGCCATATAGTTAAAATGAAGTAATCTGTCAGTAAACTTGCTAGAATCAAAGCCAAAATGAAACCTGTAAAAAGAGAAGGGGAGGAAAAAACTCCACTTCGAAATGCTTGAGTCAAGCAGGGGAGAAGGTGGAGACTAAGAATTGTCCTTTATTCAGATATTTTTATCTGCAGAGTTAAAAGTAGAGATTTATTTTTAAAGGGGGCTATTTATGTTCCAATCTCCAACAGATGGGCCTGTGTTCCTGCCTCTCTCATGCAGCCTGGGCTCAGCAAAAACAGCTTCTCTTTAGAGCTGAAACTTAACCCAAACGAAGGAGGAATAAAAACTTTTGGAAGCAAATGTAACCTTTGGAACTGCTTGGTAAATATTGCATCTGTGTTCTGTGCAGGGCCCAGATGCGCCAAAAACCAAGAGACAAACAGGAAGGAAGGAAAATGACAATATTTAGACTAAACTATATATGAATATATGTATGTGTGCAATACATTATAGTATACATTTATTATAGTATAGGTATATATTACAGATGCTTGGAGCAGGTGTGTGCACACTGATTCCGGAAGGATGGGGGGGCTTCGGCCAAGCACATCCCAGGGTGGATAGAACATCATCAACAGATCAATGACTTGTCCTGTCTTTGGAATCCACTATGCTGATATTTCTCCTCCCCACATAGGTCACCTGTTAGAAATTGTCCTTATGGCAGTCAATGCAAGCTCAGTCTCTGACTGAAGGGTCCGACTGTCTTTCTCCAAGAAATCCAGAGCGAGCCCTCGAACATGCGTCCCCCTGGCATGTGGCACGTGCTCAGTGCAGGCCCCAGGGGCCTCCTTGGAAGCAACTCTTACCATTCCTTAAAGAATGCAGATAATCTAGGGGCGATAGCAAAGCGGGTAGGGCATTTGCCTTGCACGCGGCCGACCTGGGTTCGATCCCCGGCATCCCATATGGTCCCCCAAGCACCACCAGGAGTAATTCCTGAGTGCAAGGCCAGGAATAACCCCTGAGCATCGCTGGGTGTGACCCAAAAAGAAAAAAAAAAAAAGGAATGCAGATAATCTTGATTTAGGGACTTCTCCAGAAATAAGCTTCTCATAGGGAAACCTGTATTAAAACAGGGCGAATGTCCAGAGGCAAAGTTTTGTCCTATGAAGTCACCTTATTTTGTCTCGTGGATCCCCTCTTCTTTCCTTGGCGCCCAAGCCTCTTCACACCATGATAAGTCCCCTTCCATCCCATTTACCTTAGAATTCTGCCGCCATACCGTTTCTCTGCATGAGTTCTTCAACTTGTCCTTTCCCCTGCAAGCCTGCCTAATGCTCATTTGTTTGTTCCTTCCACCTCAAAAGAATCCAGAGACAGGAAATGTCCCCTATCAGTCCACATTGTGGTTCTACACTGGGGAGACTTCCCTGGTGAGTCAGCCTGCAACGTGTGCTTGGCTCCCCCTCTCCTCCATAACCGCACTGAAGGAGCCCCAACTCCAGCTCTTGGCCTGCCACCCTGGAAACACAGGGTCCCTCCCCAGCATCCCCAAGTTGGCCAGGCCATGGCAGTTCAAAAGCTCTTCTTACAAAGGAGAGGGGCTGAGCTGGGCGGCTTCTCCAAGGCCACTTTCAGAGGAAGCATCCTTAACTGCCTCCTTTAACTGTTTCTGGAACAATGTCCAAAGCAGCCGCTTGGGGAACACAAGGTCCCTGTGCCTCGTGCTCAGCAACAGAGCCTAGGGGTCAAGGACACCCCCTGCAGCACCGTGCTGCTGTTATTTGAGTATCAGGCCAAGAATGGGTCACTGGGGACGGTGGGCCTGGGAATCACCACATCTGCTCCCCCTTGATGCCAGGATCAAACTTACCTCACAGTGCAAGGCATGCCCTTCTTCCCTTTGGCTATCCACCAGCAACCTGGAGCGCACACTGGCCCCAACTGTGGCACAAAGACACAGATCTGCACCGTCTAGACCCCCTCAGACAAATAAATGACAATGTTCAGATTCTCCACCTTCCTCCACCAGCCTCTGCACTGCAGTAGAATGGCTTACAATGAGCCTAGAAAAGGAAAGGGTCACAGCAGAAGTCTGAAACCACCCGTAACCCCACTGGCTTCCAGCTCTGCAATAAAGCAGGCAAGCGACCTGAGACTAGTGACTTTACCTCCCGAACCTCCATCTCTTTGTGTCTACAACAACGGGTGGAAGCAATGACCTTCTGATCATGGCCTCCCGAACGCAGCCCATTCTCGGGCCTGAACGCTCCTGTGCCACAGCTCCCGCGCTGGTCGGGGCAGAGCTGGAGGGCGTGGAATCCTAGCAGCACCTGTGTTTACACTGTACAATCTGCAGTTTACTGTAATAAAATCATTTAATACAGTCATAATTTTTTTGGCAAGGGGTTGTGTTTATGGTGAGCAGACAGAGAAGGAATGATTGACTAGGACCGATTAAAATGATAAATCCCAAACAAAGGAGGGAGGACACGAGGAGCACAAAGCCACAGGCAAATCCAATTTAAGTCTCAAGTTTTGTGCCTTTGTGGGAACGATTCTGTCTGATGATGTGCCAGCCCTGGAGGTGGGGGCCCCGGGCTTGGACTGGGAGACATGAAGGCACAGACTTCAACAGTTCATCCCAACCGGCTTTACCCTCCAAGGGTAGAAAAATAAGGAAATGGTTTTACAAGAACTCGTTTTACAAGAACTAGTTTCCTTGGGCCTCCATCTTCAAGAAAAAGTTTAGAGTGCTGACCTGTAATAAAGGAGTGTTTGTGTGTGTGCATGTGTGTGTGTGTGTGTATGTGTGTGTGTGTGTGTGAGAGAGAGAGAGAGAGAGAGAGAGAGAGAGAGAGAAATTGTATGAGTGCATGTGTGCATGCAACATGTGTGTGTCAAGGTAGAACAATATGAGCAAGACCTCAATAGACTTGCCACAATCAAAACTATCCATCCACTACAGGATCTTAAACTCCACCACCAGCTAGGAGTTCTTAAGATCATGAACTCTTCTGACTTTGCAAACATTGTCAACATCCGAAGACCTGTGACATGTTAGATATTGAATCAGGGCAGGAAGGAAACAACACGATTTATTGACCCAATTCTGACCAAGAGATACAAGCCTTTCTTTGGCCCAGGGGCAAAGCAGTGACCCCATGAGAGTCTAGTCTCATAGTATTCACAAGCTCATGAATAAACAGACTTGTCCCCAGAAGAGAAGCAATCTGGGATAATCATTTGTCTTATGCAGCCTGGTAGATGCTGTGATCTGAAGGTGTACGGGAAGTCAGAAACACAGAAATAGGACTTCTGAGTGGGAGCTGCAAGAATGAGGAGAGCTGATTCTTTCCAAGCAGAAGAGAACTGTGCTCTGGACCGACACTGCAGTGGCAAAGTCGTGGATTTGAAGAAGCGCTGTGGACGTTGGGAAGGGAGAGAATTTAAACTCCCAGGAAGATGGGGTGGGAAACATGATCTGTTCTCCACCGTTTGACAGGTCACTGAGAACAGTCTCAAAGAACACTTAGTGTTCCTTGAGGAAGTCAACCAGTCAGTAACAATCCCACCGGGACTCTGGTTTGGGTGAAACAACTTCTGGTAAATCACCAAGACCGTGGCTGTTTTCTGGGTTATAATAAGGGAAGCACCTTTCCAGGTGAAGCCCCAGTTTAGAGACACCCCATCCGGGGCAGGTTCACTGGGCAAGGAAGTCTGAGACAGATGCTCTGAAGGAACACTCTCAGACTAACAGCCGGGAAGCAAGTGTCACAGGGAGTGGGAACAGAGGTTTTGGACAAGACCAAGGGGATCACCGACACTGAGTGTCCCTCAGTGATGCTCACATTGAAGCCAGGAGTCAAGGCCTTTGTACCCTGCACTGGTGAGTCATCGAATGTAAATAATCCCTGAAGAAGGGGTATGAGCCTTTCACACAGGCCAATGTGTGGGGAATAGGACAATGTCAGGAGTCACTGGAAGTGAGCAAAGCAGCAGCTGAAGGCGGAATCCTTCTGACACTGTCCACTGCCATCCACCCACTGGGATTTCCTAGCATAGCATAAATTCCCACTATCATGAACAGCTCCCCAAGAATTCTTCTCAGTCCCCTTTCCTCAGGAAAACAAACTATAGATCCTGGCACTATAACTGGACCTGGGGTTACAACTCACCATTTCCCTCCTCTATGCCCCCTTCATAGACCTGCTCTTTCTCCTTTACCTCCAGTTTGATAGGGAAATTCTTATTATTGAGGACTCTACACACCGATAAACACACTCTTCTCGGGATAGGGCCAAGAGTCTTCCCAGTGAAAGCCACACCCCTCCCTGGTCCCAGAGTGTACCAGCAGCTCTGTGATGGTCAGGGTCAGCTCTGCCTAAACAGATGGTGACTTCTGTCCCAACAGTCATATCTCTTGAAAGAAGGATCTAAAGTGACCAGGTAGTAGCCAGAGGTAGACCTGATGGGACTTGTGCTTTGTTCCTGCTGGAAAATATTTTGAGAGAAGCAGCAATATCTCTAGCCCAAGGGTAGTTGGTGATGGAAAGCAGAGACCCAAATGGGTTGTTAGAAGGGATGGTGAGCAGGGCCACTTCTATTGTCATGCATGGATTCCTGGCCCTACCACGGTCCCTTGAGTCCTCAGGAACTCTGTTGTATTGAACACAATATTGTATTGAGGAGAGGGGACAGTCATGAGTGAGTTTCGTGCTTGAGTACTAAATGGGTGCCCATATGGTTGTCCCTATCACACCCTCACTTAACCCACCAATTTTGTCTCCACAAAAGCCAGATGGGTCCTAGAGGATGACATTTGCTAGGGCAAGCTCAACCAAATAGGAACCACAATTAAAGAAGATTTTCTGCATATGTATCTCCTCAAAGCACTGCTAGCCCTAGCACCACTGCCTCACTGATCCTGAGCATCAAACCTGCAGGGCTGAGCTGCTGAGTGTCGTGGCGAATGACTCAAAGTTGTGACCTCTGCTCCCCTTTATAGATAGCAGTATCTATAAAACTCTTGGCATTCTACTGTTTCCTGGTAGAGTCAGAACCTGGTCATCAGGCAGTGGATTCTGTCAGACCCACTAAAGCCAAGGGCTGGAAAGATAGCTCAAAGGGAAGGCCACAAGCCTGGCATGCAAGGGGCCCCAAGTTACATCCCATTGGCACGCCAAGTACTGTTGCATATTGCCCTACTGGGTCCTAACTCCTCTGGGAATGCTTAAGACAAACAAAAAGCAAAACAGAACAAAATAAAACCGAATAAGGTGGGAGGCAGTGGCAGGGAGCACAAGTGAGCTGCTTCAGCTGTGGCATTCAATTTATGTCATTTGCCACGATCTTAATGAGATAGGGTGTTTGCCTTGCATGCGGCCTACCTGGGTTCGATTCCTCCATCCCTCTTGGAGAGCCCGGCAAGCTACCGAGAGTGTCCCACCCCACAGCAGAGCCTGGCAAGCTACCTGTGGCATATTCGATATGCCAAAAACAGTAACAACAAATCTTACCATGGAGATGTTACTGGTGCCCTCTCGAGCAAATGGATGAGCAATGGGATGACAGTGCTACAGTGGGCAGTGCTCCTCTGCTCACGCTGTAGCTGTGCAGGCCTTAGAGTTCCCTTACTTGGTTCCTGGGTAAGTTGATTTGGTGGGTGTGTACAGTACACACCGGGTGGATCTCTGGGCAGGATACCCAGTGAATCACTTCATGTGAAAGAGTGACCTGAGATAAAAAGATCTGCAACTAGAATGGGAGACTAACACCCAAGAGTAGTAGAGATAAGGACCAGGAGGTCTGCCCCACAGCTTGGAAACTGGCCTCACATGCTGGAGGGAAAAGGCAGTTCAGATAGAGAAGGGAACACCAAGTAGAGGATGTTGGGAGGACCCACTCGGGTTAAGCTGAGTGCTGGAAGTAGACTATAGACCGAACATGATGGCCACTCAATACCTCTATTGCAAACTACAACATCCAACAGGAGAGAGAACAAAAAGGAATGCCCTGCTAAAGAGGCAAGGTGGGGTGGTGGGGTTGGGGTGAGGGTGGTGGAAGGGATACTGGGAACATTGGTGGAAGAGAATGGGCACTGGTGGAGGGATGTAAATGATCACTGTATGACTGAAATGCAAACATGAAAGTTCATAAGTTTGTAACTGTACTTCACGGTAATTCACGAATAAAAAAATTTTTTTAAATGATCTGCAACTTTTGGGCTGTGGTGGATGGCTTTGTTGGTTGGTTTTGCCTCTGGGAAAAAAAGAAATATTGGCAGGTGAGGGTCAAACAGGTGTGAAAAAGAAATGTGTGTAGCTAGACCATGAGGTCAGAAACAAAACATGATCTTAGTATTGCAAGTTAAAGTCTATGTATGGAGTATCCATCATGGCGGGAGCAATTACACAGGTCCATTGGCTCACTTAGCTGTTCCAACTAGTCCCAAAGGGCCAAACTGATAAACTGAGCAGCCATGGTGGAAGAATTGGTGGCCATGTATTTGGCTTAATAACATGGGTTTCCACTCACCAGGGCACATAGAGCTACAGTTGTTTCTGCTGCCATCGGTGTCCACATGCAGACAAGTGTCCAGTTCTGAGCTCCTGCCCCTTCAGATCAACAAGCAACTTGGTGAGAGGTTGATTATTTCAAACCCTGGAAGAGGCACTGATTTATCTTGACCAGCATCTCTCTCTGTCTCTGTCTCTCTTTGTCTCTGTCTCCATCTCTCTGTCTCTCTCTCTTTCTCTTTATTTCTCTCTTTCTCTTTCTTTCTTCCTTTGTCTCTTTCTTCCTTCCTTTATTTCTTATTTGGGGGATACATCCGGTGGTGCTTAGGACTTACTCCTGGCTCTACCTTCAGGAGTCACTCATCACAGGACTCTGGGGACTCTGGGGACCATAAAGGATGCCAGAGATCTAACCTGTGTCAGCGATGTGCAAGGCAAGACCCCTACCTGCTGTATTATTGCTCCAGCACTGACTTTGGTGTTTTTTGCCTGTGAGTTCTCATCCAATATATACTGAAAGACTGACAAGGATGGGATGGAACACCATGGCATTCAGTAGAGTATGACATTGGGCCAAGGACTTGCTTTATAGTGTAGGAAATATGTCAGTTCTTATATGACTATGATATAGTTGGTCTCATTTCATATCATATGGGCAAGAAGCTGTTGGTCTGAAGAAGAAATGAGCCAATCTTCTGAAGACATATATAAAGTGCAGTGGCACTCATACCCCATGCTGGTAACTACCTCTTCTAGGATGCAACATGCACCCTAAGATAAATGCCTTTTTGTGGTTCCTATCTCCAATAGGTAAAATACAACAGAATTTCTGAGGACTCCAAGAGCCCACTGTGAGCCAGACTTCGCCAAAGGGCCAAACTGATGCTTCTGTTTCCTGAGTCAATGACAACACAGATCCTGGGTCCAAAATTCCTGACCAATCTCATTGTCCTCATTTCCCCCAGAAAATGGTCCAATGTACCACTGAAAGAAATTATTTCCATCATATATTTGCTGTAGCAACACCGGATCCTTCCATGCCACTGATGGGCCCCAGATCTAAATACTGGCACAGATCCAAGACTAGGCAAGGAATTCTAACTTTTCACTGGGGTCCACTTTCCTCAGTCTCCTGAGCATTCAGCCTTATTTTCTGATAGTAGTATGTACTGAACAAGACCTGCCCATCTGTTTTGCCCTCAGGAGTCTATTCTATTAACTATGTTCAGATCTCTGGGCTACCACTCTGCCCTTGATTCTCATGATAACTGTGCCTACCTCAGTTCTGATGATTAAGTGACATTGGCAGACCTCCCTTATTCAGGGACCCCATCATCCCCCTTGCTACAAGAGCAAAACAAAATCTCCTGTGGTTAGTCCTAGCTTGAGCCTGCTGGTCCCTGTGTCAGGAAGGAGTATGGCACATCTGCAGGCCCTGTGGGATGAGGTGCAGGTGTCAAGGAAACCTCGTGAGCAGTATTCTTAGTGTAAAAATCCAAATGCTCCACATCCCAAGATTCAGGAGCCTGATGTTGGCATAACAGACTCCTGAGAGGTGGGGGGGTGAGTTCCACGGCGAGAATTCAGTCTTCTCCTCCCTCCTAATAAAATGCTGGGCTGACCCTCCCTCTAGGTTCAGGCAATGTAGTTCCTTCTTGTGTTTCTAAAGAGGTCCTTGGCATCAAGTTGGTAATTAATTATGCTCAGCCTTTCCCTGTCTTTCTCCAATGTGTCAACAGCTCCCAGGAACAGCTATGTTTCCTTAATCTTGATAATTACTCCTGCTCCCCAAGATTCTGAAACCCCTAAGATATTATACCTGCCAACACATTTCCTTCCATCAATATCCCATGACAGCTCACCACCCTGTAAACGTCTTAACAACTGAACTTCT